>NC_057419.1:29231914-29240708 GCF_019320065.1 Cervus canadensis
TGTTCAGCTGCCAATGCTGGCGTGTGGGGGGAGTGAGGCTATGGCTCCACCCTCTACGTGTGACTCAGCAGTATTGCCTTGCTCCCGGCTTTTCTCCACAGGCTTTTCCCAGCACAGTCTCCTCCCTCACATCCCCTTGATCCATCCCTCTGCAATCAACAGCAGTTCTCACCCTGGGATTTCTCCACAATCCCTAAACCCCAGCTCCCAGCTGCTGCGCCTTCCAGAGGACCAGCATCCCTGTCCGGGGTATGTGTGGCTGCGGCAAGGACTGTCTGATAATCACATTTAGGTGCCATAGAGTGAACCTTATCCCTTCACCGGGTAAATAGGCTTGTGGCAGACGTCGATTCTCATTTCATTTAGGTTGCCAAACAGTACAGTGTTTCACTCTTCAGCCTAAATGTTTCCCCGACTTTTCAACAATTGCCCCAGTGTGGGGATCAGATCCCTGCTTCAGTTCCCCCACCTGCCGAGGGCAGGTCCAGTACTACTAACACTCCTGTTTCTCCCCCTAGTTCCTTAGACCTACTGAGTTTTGCACAGTTCTATATATTCTTCTCCACTTGTCAAATACTCCTGTCTGCTCTCAGCTGGTGTTCTGCATACATTTCTGTGTCTTGAAGGTGTATTCCTGATGTATCCATGGAGAGAGATGTATTCCATGTCTGCCTACTCCTCCACCACCTTGTTTTTCCTACTTTTTATAGTTTTTATCCTGTAGTTGATATCTAAACTTACCATATTATAATAAGAAAATATGCTTGAAATGATTTCAATTTTTAAAAATTTACCAAGGCTAGTTTTGTGGCCCAGAATGCGATCTATCCTTGAGAATGTTTCTATTGAAAGTTTCTATTGAAAGATCAGCTGTTATGCTTATGGGGATCTCCTTGTGTGTTATTTGTTGTTTTTCATTTACTGCTTTTAATGTTTACTCTTTGTGTTTAAGTTTGTTAATTTGATTAATATGTGCCTTGGGGTGTTTCACCTTGGGTTTATCCTGTTTGGGAATCTTTGCAATTCTTGGACTTGGGTGGCTATTTCCTTCCCCATTTTGGGGAATTTTTCAAGTATTATCTCAAGTATTTTCTCATGCCCTTTCTTTTTGTCTTCTTCTGGGACACCTACAGTTCAAATGTTGGAGCACTTAACTTTGTCCCAGAGGTCACTCAGTTGTCTTCATTTCTTTTTATTCTTTTTTTCTTTTTCCTTCTCTGCTTCATTTATTTCCACCATCCTATCGTCCACCTCACTTATCCTCTCTTCTGCCTCAGTTATTCTACTGTTAGTTCCCTCCAGAGTGTTTTTAATTTCAGTTTTTGCATTGTTCATTATTGATTGATTCATCTTTATTTCTTCTAGGTTTTTGTTAAGCATTTTTGCATCATCTCAATCCTTGGCTCTAGTCTATTTGTCTATAACTCCATTTTGTTTTCAAGATTTTGGATCATCTTTACTATCATTATTCTGAATTCTTTATCAGGTAGACTCCCTATCTCCTCTTTTATTTAGTTTCGCGGGTTTTTATCATGTTCCTTCACCTGTTGAATATGTCCCTGCCTTTTCATTTTGTTTATATTGCTGTGTTTGGGGTAACCTTTCTGTAGGCTGGAAGTTTGTGGGTCCTCTTAATTGTGGAGTCTGCTCCCTGTGCCTGGGGTTGGACCAGTGGCTTGTCAAGGTTTCCTGGTTGGGAGAGCTTGCATCTGTGTTCTGGTGGGTGGAACTAGGTCTCTTCTCCCTAGAATGCAATGAAGTGTCTAGTAGTGAGCTTTGGGGTGTCTATGGGTTTGGTATGGCTTTGGGCAGGCCATCTTTTAATGTTCAGGGTTATGTTCCTGTTTTGCTGGATAAATATCATGGTGTGTCTTGCACTGTAACTTGTTGGATCTTGGGTAGCAGTTGGTTTCAGTGTAGGTATGAAGACTTTTGCATGGGCTCTTGTTTATTAATGTAAACTGGAGTAAGATCTCTGATGTTCTAAAGTTCTTAAGTTGAGCCTCCTGCCTCTGGGTTTTGGTCAAGGCTTCTCCATCCATACAGCACAGAAGATAAAACCCATAGGTTTATGGTGAAAGAACTCTCCACATCCAGAAATACCCAGAAAGATTCCAAGAGTTATATAGAGGAGAGGGAGGAGGGAGATGGAGGTGATGAGGAGGAGAAAAGAAAGTGTCAAAGGGGGAGAGAGCTATCAAGCCAGTAATCAAATCCCTGTGTTTTCCACAGCCAGTAACAACCACAGAAATTCACAGAGTTATATAGAGAAAAGAAGTGGGAGCAAAGAGATAGAGGTGACCCAGAGGAGAAAAGGGGGAGTGAGCAGTCAAACCAGTAATCAAATCCTTAAGTGAAAATGCATACTGAAATTTAGTCTTAACAATACAAAGCTGATAACAAATATCAAAAAGCAAAGATTAAAAACCTAGAATAGAGGTTAGATTCTCAGAAGTACAATACAAAAAATACAAATCAAAATTGATCATGAAAATTAATATATATAATTAATATATATTAATTTTCAAGATTGATTATATTATATTATATATAATTATAACATACAATTATATTATATTATACATACAATATATATTAATTATAAAATAATATATAATATATTAATATATTATTAATTATTAATAATTATATTAACACTAATATTATTAATTATTAATAATTATATATCATATAATAATTATAATTATATATATTAATATATAATATATATAATTATAATTATAATATATTAATATATAATATATATAATAATATATTGATTAATATATTAATATATATTATATTTATATTATATATATATAATTTGTTTTAAAGTAGTAGGTTTTAGAAAGGTAAAATATATATATTATAAATTATATATATATATAAAATATATATATTATATATTATAATTATTATATTATTATATAATATAAATATATTAAATATATATATTATATAAGTATATATAGTTAATATATATACTAATTTTCATGATCAATTATATATATTATATTATATTATATTATTATATAATATAATATATATATAATTTGTTTTAAAGTAGTAGGTTTTAGAAAGGTAAAACCTGGCTACAAAAATGAAAATTAAAGGAATAAAGAACTAATTAAAAAAAATAAAAAGTGATAATAGTAAAAAATTATCTAGGAATTTCTCTGGGACTGTTGTGGGCAGTGTGGGGTCAGTTCAGTGTCAGATAGTTCCTTGTTAAAGTTTGTACTTGTTGTCAAGGTCTATCGTTCACCCTCTAATGCACAGTCTTAGCATTAACTGCAGAGTTTTAATCTGTTGCACCTGTCACTTCTGGGGCGGCTCCCCTTTCTTTGTTTATTTTGGCTTCCTCTGTTTAAAAGTCTCTTCAGGGCAAAGGTGGCCACTTATTTAGGCTCACTTTTCAGTTGTTTTGTGGGGAGAAAGGGGCACTGCAAACAAATGCTGCTGGCATGTGTGGAAGTGCTCGAAGTGGATGGACTACACTGAGTTTGCCACAGCCCAAGGCAGTGTGTACTTCCTGGGTCCACCCTGCTCAGGCTCCAGGGTGCTCTGCAAGGGCACAGACCCAGATAGGCTGTGCGTTTTTTGCCCTTCCCAGGTCCAAGCCACTCAGGCGACTAGGTGCTTGGCGAGCATACTATTCTAGGTAGGCTGTGCATCTTATGCACCTCCCCAGTCCTGGCTGCTTAGTTTCCCATGTGCACAGTGAGGGTACAGTCCCAGGTGTGCTGTATGTCTCCTCTGGAGAGCTGATCTCAGGCTATGACAGTCATGGCAGATATGAACTTTCCAGGATCCCAGCGAGATGTCATTAATCACTGGCAGCCTGTTCACAGTTTGATGGAAGAAGTGGTCTCTGGGGCTGAGACTGTAGCAGCCTTGGCACTGGCTGTTGCACACCTGCCTCCAGGGAGGGAGGGCCCTAAACAGCAGCTGGCTTACTTTCCTTAGGTATTTGCTAGGGCACAATTCTTTGTTCTGTGAGTGCTCCAGGTTAGAATGCTGCGGTGTTAGAGCCTTTTGCAGGAAAGGTCTTTTTTTTTTTTTTTTTTTTTTGGTCTCTCTGATGATCCCACAGTTTGGGTTGCTATGTCACATTAGCTCCCTCAGATTGTCCTCAGGGCATTCAAGTACAATCCTTACCCTAAAGACCAATGATGCAGCCCGTGCCTCACTGCCCAGCCTCCATTTGCTGGCAGACACCATCATATGAGCCGCTTCTCTGCAAGTATTTACAATTAGGCACATAATCTGTGGGTTTTCTTTTTTTTCCCCCAGTTATGTTGCCTTCTGAGATACCAAAGCTCCTCACTGACATACCTGTGAGAAGGTTTCCTATTGTGTGTAAACTTCTCCTCCTTCACGACTTCACCCCCAGGACAGGTCTCCATCCCTAAATCCTTTGTCTCTGTTTTTGTCTTTTATATTTTGTCCTACCTCCTTTGAAAGAGATTGTGCTGCTTTTCTGGGTGCCTGGTATCCTCCACCAGCATTCAGAAGTTGTTTTGTGGAAGTTGCTCAACATTTAAATGATCTTTTCATGAATTTTTTTCTGGGAGGAAGTAGTTTCCCCGTCACATTCCTCTCCCATCTTGGCACCCAAAATAATATGGTGCTTTATGATTCATTTAATTTTTATTTTTTATAACCTATTTTTACCTTTTGTAAGAAGTGAAAAACACTTTATTTTTTAAATAAATTCCTTATTTTTTATGCTTGTGTTTGATATTTTTATGATTTTCTACTTTTTTTAGAATCTAATTTTATTCTAGCTTTTTAATTTTTGCTTTTTGATATTTTGTTATTAATTTTGCATCTTTGAGAGTCTAATTTTTAGTTCCCACATCCACTTAGGGGTTTGATTATCCCCTTTCAGTGCTCTTTTCCCTTTTGACTCTCCCCTTTATCTTTTTATACCACCTTTTTCTCCTTTCTCACACTTCTGTTCTTTATACAAATCTGTCAACCTCTTTAGGTGTTCCTGGCTGTTCTCATTAACCCAGGGGTTTTGTTGTCAATTGTGCTGTGTGGCCTGAGAAATCATGATGCTACTGTAAGAGGTTAGATTTGAACCCCAGAGGGAGGAGCCTCAACTGCAGGACTTTGGAACATCAGACAACTCCCGACTCGATGGAAAATTAATAGACAAGAGCCCACCCAAAGGCCTCTATATCTACACTGAGACCAAGCTCCACCCAAGCACCAGCAAGCAGGACCTCCCCCTCCCCCCTTGCCCCATGCCAATCCCTCAGCAAAACAGGAACACAACACTGCACATTAGCAGACAGGCAGCCCAAAACCATACCAAACCGATAGACACCTCAAAACACTGGTGGACACAGCACTGCCATTCAGAGAGATGAAATCCAGCTCCATCCAACAGAACACAGGCACACATCCCCAGTCAAGCAAACTACACAATTCACTGGTCCAACCCCACCCATGGGGGGAAGAATCCACAATTAAGAGGAATTACAAGCTTGACAGCGCAGGAGCGGTGGCCGAGAGGAACTACCCCACCCTGGAGGTCAGGGGCCCCGCCGGAGAGGAGCTACCCCGCCTCCAAGGAGCAGTTGCTGCAGGGGCACAGGAGGGCCGAGAGGAGCTACTCCACATTCTAGGTCAGTAGGGGCGGCCATGAGAAGATACCCCTCGTCCAAGGTTAGGAGCAGCGGCTGCGCTTTGCTGGAGCAGCCATGAAGAGATACCCCATATCCAAGGTAAGAGAAACCCAAGTAAGACGGTAGGTGTTGCAAGAGGGCATCAGAGGGCAGACACACTAAAACCATAATCACAGAAAACTAGCCAACTTGATCACAGGACCACACTCTTGTCTAACTCAATGAAACTAAGCCATACCATGTGGGGCCACCAAAGATGGTCAGATCATGGTGGAGAGGTCTGACAGAATGTGGTCCACTGGAGAAGGGAATGGCAAACCACTTCAGTATTCTTGCCTTGAGAACCCCATGAACAGTTTGAGAAGGCAAAATGATACGATACTGAAAGAGAAACTCCCCAGGTAGGTAGGTGCCCAATATGCTACTGGAGATCAGTGGAGAAATAACTCCAGAGAGAATGAAAGGACAGAGCCAAAGCAAAAACAATGCCCAGTTGTGGATGGGACTGGTGATAGAAGCAAGGACCAATGCTGTAAAGAGCAATATTGCATAGGAACCTGGAATGTTAAGTCCATGAATCCAGGCAAATTGGAAGTGGTCAAACACGAGATGGCAAGAGTGAATGTCGACATTTTAGGAATCAGCGAACTAAAATGGACTGGAATGGGTGAATTTAACTCAGATGACCATTACATCTACTACTGTGGGCAGGAATCCCTTAGAAGAAATGGAGCAGCCATCATAGTCAACAAGAGTCCAAAATGCAGTACTTGGATGCAATCTCAAAAATGACAGAATGATCTCTGTTCGTTTCCAAGGCAAACCATTCAATATTATGGTAATCCAAGCCTATGCCCCAACCAGTAATGCTGAATAAGCTGAAGTTGAACGGTTCTATGAAGACTTAAAAGACCTTTTAGAACTAACACCCAAAAAACATGTCCTTTTCATTATAGGGGACTGGAATGCAAAGGTAGGAAGTCAAGAAACACCTGGAGTAACAGGCAAATGTGGCCTTGGAGTACAGAATGAAGCAGGGCAAAGGCTAATAGAGTTTTGCCAAGAGAACACACTGGTCATAGCAAACCCTCTTCCAACAACACAAGAGAAGACTCTACACATGGACATCACCAGATGGTCAACACCGAAATCAGATTGATTATATTCTTTGCAGCCAAAGATGGAGAAGCTCTATACAGTCAGCAAAAGCAAGATTGGGAGCTGACTGTGGCTCAGATCATGAACTCCTTACTGCCAAATTCAGACTTAAACTGAAGAGAGTAGGGATAACCATGAGACCATACAGGTATGACCTAAATCAAATCCCTTATGACTATACAGTGGAAGTGAGAAATAGATTTAAGGGACTAGATCTGATAGAGAGCCTGATGAACTATGGACGGAGGTTCGTGACATTGTACAGGAGACAGGGATCAAGACCATACCCATGGAAAAGAAATGCAAAAAGTCAAAATGGTTGTCTGAGGAGGTCTTACAAATAGCTGTGAAACGAAGAGAAGCTAAAAGCAAAGGAGAAAAGGAAAGATATTCCCATGTGAATGCATAGTTCCAAAGAATATCCAGGAGTGATAAGAAAGCCTTCCTCAGCAATCAATGCAAAGAAACAGAGGAAAACAACAGAATGGGAAAGACTAGAGATCTCTTCAAGAAAATTAGATATACCAAGGGAACATTTCATGCAAAATTGGGCTCAATAAAGGACAGAAATGGTATGGACCTAACAGAAGCAGAAGATATTAAGAAGAGGTGGCAAGAATACACAGAAGAACTGTACAGAAAAGATCTTCACGACCCAGATAATCGCAAAGGTGTGATCACTCACCCAGAGCCAGACATCCTGAAATGTGAAGTCAAGTGGGCCTTAGAAAACATCACTATGAACAAAGCTATTGGAGGTGATGGAATTCCAGTTGAGCTATTTCAAATCCTGAAAGATGATGCTGTGAAAGTGCTGCACTCAATATACCAGCAAATTTGGAAAACTCAGGAGTGGCCACAGGACTGGAAAAGGTCACTTTACATTCCAATCCCTAAGAAAGGCAATCCCAAAGAATGCTCAAACTACCGCACAATTGCACTCACCTCACACACTAGTAAAGTAATGCTCAAAATTCTCCAATTCAGGCTTGAGTAATATGTGAACCGTGAACTTCCAGATGGTCAAGCTGGTTTTAGAAAAGGCAGAGGAACCAGAGATCAAATTGCCAATATCCGCTGGATTAATCGAGAAGCAAGGAGAGTTCCAGAAAAACATCTATTTCTGCTTTATTGACTTTGCCAAAGCCTTTGACTGTGTGAATCACAATAAACTGTGGAAAATTCTTCAAGAGATGGGAATACCAGACCACCTGACCTGCCTCTTGAAAAACCTGTATGCAGGTCAGGAAGCAACAGTTAGAACTGGACATGGAACAACAGACTGGTTCCAAATAGGAAAAGGAGAACATCAAGGCTGTATATTGTCACCCTGCTTATTTAACTTATATGCAGAGTACATCATGAGAAATGCTGGGCTGGATGAAGCACAGCTGGAATCAAGATTGCTGGGAGAAATATCAATAACCTCAGATATGCAGATGACACCACCCTTATGGCAGAAAGTGAAGAGGAACTAAAAAGCCTCTGATGAAAGTGAAAGAGGAGAGTGAAAAAGTTGGCTTAAAGCTCAACATTCAGAAAACTAAGATCATGGCATCTGGTCCCATCACTTCATGGAAAATAGATGGGGAGACAGTGGAAACCCAAGTGCTAGACCTTAAATTTTGGGGGGCTCCAATTCACTGCGAGATGGTGACTGCACCGCCATGAACATAACAGATGCTTATTCATAAGAAAGGAAAGTTGATGACCAATCCTAGATAGCATATTTTAAAGCACGGAGACATTACTTTGGCCAACAAGGTCTGTCCTGCAAGGGCTATGGTGTTTTCCAGTGGTCATATATGGATGTGAGAGTTGGACTGTAAAGAAAGCTGGACACCAAAGAATTGATGCTTTTGAACTGTGGTGTGGAGAAGACTCCTGAGAGTCCCTTGGACTGCAAGGAGATCCAACCAGTCCATCCTAAAGGAGCTCAGTCCTGGGTGTTCATTGGAAGGACTGATGCTGAAGCTGAAACTCCAATACTTTGGCCACCT
>NC_057419.1:29240808-29364986 GCF_019320065.1 Cervus canadensis
AATATGAACATTGGGATACATAGAAAACCCAGAGTAAACACACACAGCTATGTGCACCTCTTTGACAAGAGGCAAGAATATAGAACTGGTAAAGATATAGTTACTTCAATAAGTGGTGCTGTAAAAACTGGACAATTACATATAGAAGAATGAAATTAGAATATTTCCTAATACCATACACAAAGATAAACTCAAAGTAGATTAAAGATCCAAATGTAAGACCAGAAACTGTAAAGCTCTATAAAGGAAAACATGGGTAGAACACTGTATAACATAAATCACAGCAAGATCCTCTATGACCCACTTCCTAGAGTAATGTAAATAAAAGCTGAAATAAACAAGTGGGACCTAATTTAACCTAAAAGTTTTTGCAAAGCAAAGGAAACTATAAAAAAGGTGAAAAGCAAACTCTCAGAATGGGAGAAAATAATAGCAAGTGAAATAACTGACAAAGAATTAATCTCCAAAATATATGTGGCTCATACAACTCAATACCAGAAAAAACAAACAACCCAATCAAAAAGTGGGCAAAAGACCTAAACACACATTTCTCCAAAGAAGACATACAGATCACTAGTAATCACATGAAAAGATGCTCAACATCATTCATTATTAGAGAAATTCAAATCAAAACTACTATTAGATACCACCACACACTGGTCAGAATGACCATCATCAAAAAAGCCACAAAAAATAAATGCTAAAGAAGGTGTGGAGAAAAGGGAACCCTCTTGCAGTTGGCGGGAATGTAAATTAATACAGCCACTATGGATGACAGTATGGAGATTCCTTAAATAACTAGAAATAAAACTACCATATGACCCAGTAATCCCACTACTAGGCATATAGCCTGAGGAAAGAAAATTGAAAAACACATACCCCAGTGTTCACTGCAGCACTATGTACAATAATGAGGACTTGGAAGCAACCTAGATGTCCACTGACAGATGAACTGAATGGATAAAGAAGCTGCGTTACATGTACACAATGGAATATTACCCAGCTATAAAAAAGAATGCATTTGAGTCAGTTCTAATGAGGTGGATGAACCTAGAGCCTGTTATACAGACTGAAGTAAGTCAGAAAAACAAATATCATACAATAATACATATATATGTAATCTAGAAAGACAGTACCAATGAACCTATTTGCAGGGCAGCAGTGGAGATGCGGGCATGGATAACAGACTTATGGACACGGGGATGGGGACAGGAAGGAGAGGTGCGTGAATAGAGAGATTAACATGGAAACATATACACTACCATATGTAAAATAGATATCCAATGAGAACTTTCTGTATGACTCAGGGAACTTAAACCAGGGCTCTGTAACAACCTAGAGGGTTGGGATGGTGGAGGTGGGAAAGAGTCAAGAAGGAGGGGACATAGTATACCTATGGCTGATTCACATTGATGTATGGCAGAAATCAACACAGTATTATAAAGCAATTATCCTTCAATTAAAAATAAATTTTTAAAAATGCATAAATTCTCTAGAATCACTTCTAGTACATCCACTTAAAATGATACATCTTACTCTGGTAAAATCTATAAGGTACCTCTTTAGAATTCTGTTATATATTGATTTTACTGATTTCCCACCTAGATCATGTCTTTGAACATAAGGACAATGCTTGTCACATAAGAGGTACTTAAGAGGTAAAATATTTATTAATGGATTAGTGAAGCATACTTAGGTGTAATACCTCAGAATGCTTCACATATTACATACTCAATACATAACTGCTGATTGGTACCTTGGTAAATGGATTTCCCTGGTGGCTCAGTGGTAAAGAATCTTCCTGCAATGCAGGAGCTGCAGGAGACATGGGTTCAGACCCTGGGTTGAGAAGATTCCCTGGAGGAGGGCATGGCAACCCACTCCAGTATTCTTGCCTGTAGAATCCCACGGATAGAGGAGTCCAGTGGGCTGTAGTTCATAGGGTCACAAAGAGTCAGACACAACTGAAGTGACTTAGCATGCACCTTGGTAAACTTATATAAAGGATGGTATTAAGGGTCAGAGACTGTTGGTGCTTTTAGATCACTGTATGCTTTCTTTTAAAATACGGTTAGGCTTCTTTCTTTAGAAAAAACTGACAGTTAAAAGGGTTTTATGTAGTTTTAAATGTTAGCAATTAAAAAGAATGAAAATTAGTTGACAATCTGGGACAATGTAGGTAAAGCAAATTTACCATTAAATACAGCCTAATTCCTAATTCATGCTCCTTCTTTGATTTTTCACTATTTTTCTTCCACTCTTTTTAAGGTTATCTCTTTAGTGTATAAAGCAATTATAAAATGGAAAGACAATGATAGGGGTTCTCATGACTACATTCTTATGCCACCACTTGCCTCTCAATTTTCTCTAGTGACAGATGTAACTCTGGCTATGGAGCAACAAGCCAATCTCACAAAGATCCAGTCATGTTGGACTTTGATGATAGCACTGTCTTTCTCATCATAGAGATCTCAGAGTTCAGTAGGCTAATAGCCTGGTTACTATCATTTGGAGCTTGTTGAGTGAAATTTGTTAAGGCTTCAGTATGGCCAATTACATCTTCCAATCCCAATGAAGGCAAATAATAGCTGCTAATTGATCATACCAGTAGAATACAGATTTATTGACTCATCAAGCTCACATCAATGTTAGATTGACTCGAGTTACCTCTAATTTGTTACATATAGACCTTGAGTTTATGGGAATCCCAGGCTACACCTTCCTATCAGGAATAGACAGAACAAGATTGAACCCTCTTCTAAAATAAAGTTCTTTGGAGGTATCCAATCAGAGCCCTGGAGGGGAGAAATCCACCAAGGTAATCCAGAAGTACTAGACACAGGTAATTGGCCACAAACCCAACAATTGGATTGATTTTTAAAACTAGAATAGAATCATGTCTATGATAGAAAAAAAAATGACTCATGTGCAAAAGTCCAAGACATCAGTCAAGAAAACATTATAAATAATCTTATGAATCAGGTTCAACATCTTGAGCAAGCTGTGTACTTCTGATATCATCTCCTTCTAGTCCTCATGTAGTACAGTTTCCTCTGTTTGAGTGTCGTTTTAAGATGAGTTTGAGGTCAGCAGTCTTCTCTATAGACCAGTCCAGTGTAGGTGTCTATGGAAGTGGGAATTAACCCAAGAGTCAATTTCCCTTCAATTTCACTGTGCATGAACTAGATAAGAGGATCTGATTTTTTAAAAAATCCTTCCATCCATGTTGGAGACAGCTCCTTAGATTATGCCTTTTCCCAGTCTTGGTTGCAGATCCTGAGGCATCTGCTCTCCATCCAAAGATATATTACTGAGATAAGCTTCAGAAACATCAATTAAATTTTATATTAATATAACTTAACAGCAAAAAACTATCTAGGAAATGAGTCTTAGTAGATACAGGCCTCCATCAACAATCTGAGATTTTAATATGCATCAAAACATCTTTTTGCCCCTAAAATTACCCTTGTTTTTACCAAATTTGCTGAAAACTTTTATAAACTGTCTCAGACTGAACTTTTAAAATAATACCTTTCAGGGCTAGGAAAGTTATGCTAAAGTCTTATCACAGATTTTGCCTAGTAGATCTAGGTGAATTCCTCCCTTCTTAAGGTCTCCAAAATTCCTTGAAATTTCTGTACCTGTTAGTGAGACAATCCTCCTAACTTATTTGATAAAGTTACTGGAAACTAAGAGTTTCCAATCTCGGGAGAGGTCAGATAGAGAGAAAAGATAAATGTTTCAATGTGTTTATAAAGTAATTTTACCAAATTACTGTCATAATTAGTTTGAGGGGAATGCTTTTCTTACACCTGAAAAACACAGAATCAAACCAGCAATCCTTCATATAGAAGCCACAAAAGTTATAAACATATTGCCAGTTAATTCAGTCTTTATGTTAAACTTTGTGAAGTCATAAGGTTTTCCTTTAGAATCCTTTAATTTCTTACTCAGTTTAGAAACTTGTATTTATCCAGAGGCTCTTTCTATAAATCTTCTTGAAAAGGAAGCATTTTTGTGAAATTTGATTAGTGCTGTGACTACACTTTAAGATAGTAACTAGAATTATGACTGATATCATTTTACCTGGGCATATCAGAATTTTAGGAACTCCATATCATTTCTAGGAGATCTATATTAGTAACATTCACCATACAATATAACCCGAGATTTACTACTCACTTGACAATACTTTCCATGTAATTCAAAATGAACCTAATCAGTGTAATATCTCTCTTTGGTATGTTTCAAGGGCCCTCTCAAGCAACCCAAAGTTAGCTAGAAGTCAAAGGTGCTTAATTACAATGATTTAGGAAGCTTTGTCAACAAATATCTAAACGGTTTAGAACACTCAGTCAGATAAGATTATAGGTCATTGTGAAATAATATCTATTCACTTATCCAAAGTAACAATAAAGGATTTCAGAAAAGACCATTTAAGGGATAAAAAACTTAAATCTATTATCAAAGGCAGTTCAACATTTGAAGAAAGGGTGTCCTCTTAACAGAGAGAAAAGCCAAATTTATGTTTTTGTAGCAGGTTACTTTTAAATTCATTTAAAAGAAAAGTTAATTAAGCTTCCTTGGTGGCTCAGAAGGTAAAGAATCTGCCTGCAATTCAGGAGACCTGGGTTCAGTCCCTGGGTCAGGAAGATCCCCTGGAGAAGGAAATAGCAACCCACCCCAGCATTCTTGCCTGAAAAATCCCATGGACAGAGGATCCTAATGGGCTATAGCCCACGGGGTTGCAAAGAGTCAAACGCAACTGAGCAACTAACACTTTAACTTTCATGCACAAAACTCTTCTCAGGATGCACTTTCCACAGTCTTACCACTTTCTGTACCCATTACTTTGTTCTCCCACCCTTAAACAGCCACCTGTATGTCAGACCTACTGCCTTTTCCCTTCATAAAATGCAGTTCCATTCCTCATAACTTCTTTACTGAAAACACATATCCTACTTTCCTTAAGCAAACAAGAACTGACCTTTATATCAGCATTCTGTATATTGATGAGCATAAGTACCAGTAATGATTACTAAAACATTTGCTTTCTTATAGAAAACACCTCAGGATGGCACCAAATATTATTCACTAATGATCCAAAGTCTCTTTAGTTTATCTGTAAGAGGAACTTGCTTTTCAGTAATTAGTGTTTCAGAATCTTATTTGGAAATGACCTAACTATTGCATCACTTATATTAGCACAACCCTAGAAATTTAAGTGACCCCAATCTGGAGAGCACAAGCTGGAATCAATATTTCTGGGAGAAACATCAATAACCTCAGATATGCAGATAACACCACCCTTATGGCAGAAAGTGAAGAACTAAAGAGCCTCTTGATGAAATTGAAAGAGGAGAGTGAAAAAGTTGGCTTAAAACTCAACCTTCAGAAAACAAGGATCATGGCATCCGGTCCCATCACTTCATGGCAAATAGATGGAAAAACAGTGGAAACAGTGGTTGACTTTATTTTTTTGAGCTCCAAAATCAATGCAGATGTTGACTGCAGCCATGAAATAAAAATACGCTTACTCCTTGGAAGAAAAGTTATGGCCAACCTAGATAGCATATTATACATTTATACAGCATTTTACACAGTAGAGACACTACTTTGTTGACAAAGGTCCATCTAGTCAAAGCTATGGTTTTTCCAGTAGTCATGTATGGATGTGAGAGTTGGACTATAAAGAAAGCTGAATGCCGAAGAATTGATGCTTTTGAACTGTGGTGTTGGAGAAGACTCTTGAGAGTCCCTTGGACTGCAAGGAGATCCAACCAGTCCATCCTAAAGGAAATCAGTCCTGGGTGTTCATTGGAAGGACTGATGTTGAAGTTGAAATTCCAATACTTTGGTCACCTGATGCGAAGAGCTGACTCATTTGAAAAGACTCTGATGCTGGAAAAGATTGAAGGCAGGAGGAGAAGGGGACAATAGAGGATGAGATGGTTGGATGGCATTACCGACTCAACGGACATGAGTTTGAGTAAACTTCAGGAGTTGGTGATGGACAGGGAGGCATGGTGTGCTACCGTCAATGGGGTAACAAAGAGTCGGATATGACTGAGCGACTGAACTGAACTGAACTGAATCTGGAAAGACTATTTTATACAGACATTCCTAAACAATATATTATTATAATATATTATAATATATTAGCATAATTATTCTTAATAATTATTCTTAATTCTCTATTCTTAATAGAGTTTACCTAAAAGTTAATTATTCATTTACATTTTAAAGAAGTTTCTTCACTCAAGATACTTTCCTTGCTGACAAACTTATAACAGATATAACAATATTTAACATATTAAACCTATGTACAATGAAAATATTATGCCTAATGTTAATGACTCTTAGAAAGGCCTTTATTAGTTAGATCAACAAACATTAATATCAGATATTTAATACTGAATATTTCCAAGTTCACGTGAACCTTAAATTCATTTAGGTTAATTTCCCTTGTATTTAGAATTGTTTGATTTGTAAGCGCTTACTTTTCTTTAGGCCAATTAGATTACAGCTCATTTACAAACCAATCCCAGCAACACTAACCAAAAGCAGACACACATAAATCCAGACAGACAGAGATCTCACAATTTTCTGCTTGAGACTGAACTTGTCTCTTCGACCTCCCCCCCGCCCCCACCTTGGCTTCAAGTTCTAATTCGCCCAAGGCTGAGGTATCAGCAAAGTGGGCTGTGTATTTCTTTTTCTTTTTCTTTATTGATTTATTTTTATTGAAGTATAGTTGATTTATAATGTTGTTAAGTCCTGTTACACAGCAAAGTGATTTGGTTATACATGTATATATATATATTATAGGTAATATATATGTGTATATATATATATATATATATATATATATAGCATTTTTAAAATATTGTTGTTATGGTGTATCATAGGATATTTTGTTACTTGCAGAACAATTGTTTTATAAAGTTGTGTTAGTTTCTGCTGTACAATGTGAATCAGCTGTATGTATGCATATATCCTCACCCTCTTGAGCCTCCCTCCCACCCATCATCCCACCTCTTTAGGTCATCACAGAGCACCTAGCTGATGCTCTAGGTTATAACAGCAGCTTCCCACTAGCTATCTCTTTTACACATGGTAGTGTATATATGTCAATGCTACTCTCTCAATTCGTCCTGCCTTCTCCTTCCCCTACTGTGTAGGATGCAGCTTTTTTACTTTCATTTAATGGGTGAAAACATCCAGAGAGATTAAGAAATTTGCCCATGATTCAAATCATTTAGTCAAGACTCCAACCCATGCTGTCTGTCCCCAAAACTTAAATACAAGCCTTTTCACCTGCCTTGACTTCTGCTCATCCCTCTATCTCAGCCTCCCCCCGACCTCAGCTTCTCTGGTGCTTCTAGCACAGAATCCAGGCTCCCTGACACAGTTCAGAAGGGGTTCGGCCCTCCCTTCCCTCTTTATTTTTTAAATTAATTTATTTATTTTAATTGGAGGCTAATTACTTTACAATATTGTAGTGGGTTTTGCCATACATGAATCAGCCATTGGTGTACATGTGTTCCCCATCCTGAACCCCCCTCCCACCTCTTCAAGGACATGGGAAGAGTTAACTTCAAGCTTTCTCCTAGGTATATTTTTGTTTAATCAGCTAGCTTTTCTAATTGTGTATGCAAGAAAAATTTTCTTATTGTATATGTCAAAAAGATTTTATTTTAACCAGTTTTCTCTGGAGTCTAATATCATGATCATAATGTTTTTCTTTCTTTCTTTTTTTTTATTTCTATGGTCATGGTCTCACAGCTAAAGTTTTAGAGAGTGCTCAAATTGCCTCTGATAACAGGGTGGACTGACTGATAAAATGTTGTCCCAGCAGAGATTGTCCCTCCAGGAAGATGCAGTCTTAGTTTGATCATCTCCAGGCTACTGATTATAGGAGGAAATTCCTGGACAAAAGGGAATGTCAGTCCATTTTCCCATCCTCTGTCAATAAAGATCTAATATTTTTAGGCGATTTTTCTTAGTCATTGGATCATAGCTATAGGTTGACCAATAACTTAAAGTTTTTCCAAGGGGTTCCCAGGTGGAGGGGTGGAACGTTAGAGGAAGCACTTCCCATATTAGCTCAAGCAGTTTGTACCAGATGTCTGCATGCTCAAATCAAGCAAACAAAACCAAACCAAATCAGAACCTCACCTGCCCAGAGTCACACTCCAAATAAAACAAAAGGCAGAGATGTCCAGAAATCAAAAGCCAAGTGACAAGAGTGCCCCCAAAATATGGCAAAGTGATGCCCAGAAATCAAAAGCCAGATGGCATAAAAGCCAAACACGACTTCCCAGTCCCACTAGATCTGTGACCTGGCAGATTTAGTGCTAGTAGCCTTTTTTAGTTCTGATATGCTGCTGCTGCTGCTAAGTCGCTTCAGTCGTGTCCGACTCTGTGTGACCCCATAGACGGCAGCCCACCAGGCTCCCCCATCCCTGGGATTCTCAAGGCAAGAACACTGGAGTGGGTTGCCATTTACTTCTCCAGTGCATAAAAGTGAAAAGTGAAAGTGAAGTCGCTGAGTCATGTCCGACTCTGTGCAACCCCATGGACTGCAGCCCACCAGGTTCCTCCATCCATGGGATTTTCCAGGCAAGGGTACTGGAGTGGGTTGCCATTGCCTTTTCCGTTAGTTCTGATATAGTTTCAAGCAATTTCTTGTTGTTTTCCTGAAAAGAAGCTACTCTAGCCTTTCCTCTTTTAGAAGGTTCTAGATACCAGTCAAAGTAACCATGGCCAGGCTTTACTAACTGTGTGCACAAAATATCAACTTTGAAATGTCAAAAAAGCCCCAATCTGGCCTTTTTAGGTTGAAATTTCTTCTAGTATAATTTCCCCAATTAACTAGGTACTTGCAAGTATGAGCTCCATACCTATTGTACATGAGTTTAACTGGGTTGACCTTCCATTTTTGTTTTTGAGATTCTGTTTCCCATTTTGAGTTGAGTTTGTCAGGGATAAAAATCACTAATGAAATTGTATAGTGGACCTGTGTGCTGCTTGTGAGCTTAACTCCTCCAGGAGTCACTCCAGAGTCATTTCAGCTCATCTTAGATGTCTCAGATTCTGCCTCTGGCAATCTAAGATCACCATGGCTGCTCAGGTCACTGAATGGCCAGTTCTTATGGGTGACCCCCAGATGAGCAAGTATTTTGATTAATGAGTGGTTTCCCTATGGGATCACTGCACCATATGAAAACTAGGCCTTCACCACTCCCATAAATTTCTCAGTCACCTGAGAAAACCATAACTGGCTGGGAGGAGTCTTGTCCCTTTTCTTTGGAGCACGGCTACCATATATTTCCCTCACTTTTACCTTGATATATCCTATAAAGGCAGTCAAACTGAGGGAAATTGTCAGGTCAGCTTCTTACCTAACCACTCAGCCAAGACCACTCAGTCCCCTACAATGGAGTGACTTCAGCATCTTTTGGCTGAGCCCTGGGTATTCCTCAATTTTTTTTCAATCAAGTCCCTCCACAGTACCTTTCCACTGGCATCTTTCAGCCAGCCCACTCTCCACCCTTCAGTATCTTTCAGCTGGGTGGGAATTTCTCAGTATGTTTCAACCAAGCCTCACTCAGTGTTTAGTGAGTGAGTATGCCCTGGGTATTTCACTGTCCCCCCTCCCCCAGTATCTTTCTGTTAAGTCATTAGAATAGGAAAAAGGAGTCCAAAATGGAGGTGGCTAAAAGACAAAGAAAGGGAAAAGCCCACAAAAAGGGAACAAAGGAAAAATCCACAGACCAAAGTGAGAATCTCAGGTGAAACAAACGCACCCCATTCCTGGCTGTCCCTAATCTGCATAGGGCAGGTTCAGAGAGGAAGAGACAAAACTTATAAAAAGAGAGAGCCAATGTGGATTGAGGCCTCTCCTTTGGGGTCGACCTGCCCTCACACCTCCAAGGGTGTACTATCCTCTGTTTGTGGAATAAAACTCTGAGCTGTAACCAAGCTGTAACACTGGTCTGCCATTTCAAATCTTTGTTGCAGCAAGACAGAATCGAGGAAATTACACACTCTCCCAACATATCTAACAGGGTGAGGTCAGGTAACCTGTTCCACCACCAAATAACACACAGAATCTCAAAGAATATGGGAGATTCAAGAGCCAGGAGAGACTTAACCAAGTTCATCTGCACTTCCCAAGGAGGAGGATGGACACAAGGGGCTGCTGCTGGTATCAAAGTTCCAGTTCTTCCTGGAGTACAGGTGAAAAAAGGAAGTCCACTCTGGGTCACTTCACTAGTCACCATAACTGTCAAATAAAAAGATGCACAACTTGAGAGTTCTGAGATAAGCTTTATTTGGGGCAACATGAAGACTGCAGCCCTGGAGATAGCACCTCATATATCTCTGAGAGACTGCTCCAAAGAGGTAGTGGGGGAAGGTCAGTATATAACATTTTGGTGTAGGGGGAGTTCAACACAATAAAGTGCTTACTTTACAAGAGGTTTTCTGCTAGTCAATAGGAGCCAATGTCATCATAAAGGGATTTAGTTATTTTCTAAATATGAGGAGATGCAAAGATTGGGATCATAAAATCTATTCCAACTACCTAAAGACCTGTCCCACCAGATTCCCTGGAGCACAGAGTGCCTCACTCCACCCTGTACTCCATCAGGGGGCGTTGAAGGTCAATAGCTGCAGCAGCACAGAGTTCAGTCTCTGCAGAGACAGATGGCAAATACCTTCGTTGTTCAGTCATAGGCAATGCTCTTGGCAAGTGCCAATCTGTAGTTGACAGAGTGTAGTGATATCAAACCTTGTTTTAATCACATAAATGTCTATTTTATTTATCACATTTTAAATCATCATCCAAATATTTTTATTCAGTTGAGGTAACTCTTTTTTAAAATAATTTTTTTAACTTCATTGGAAACAATAGACTTTTCTTTCGAAGTTTTCCTGTTGATATTATTAATCGCTCTTATTAGCATCTGTAAGACCCATAGAAGAGAAGGCCACAATGAAACTTCCCAGACCAGTTTTTCTCATTCTAAAGGAAGGTTCTTAATTTGACTTTTGTTTTACAGGTATCAATGAAACAGTTGTTTACAATGAGAGCACTCTAGATTTAATAATGTATTAGTTTCTTTGGCTGATACCAAAAGGTATGCATGGGGGGGGGGGGGGGGGGTGTCTGACTGCTCGCTGCTCAAAAGCCAGTAAACAGGCTAGATTGGTGGAAAGTCAACTATAAATTGGCACTTACCAAGAACATTGCCAATGACTGAACAACAAAGGAATTTGCCATCTGCCTCTATGGAGATTGAACTCCATTCTGCTATAGCTGTTGACCTTCAACAACCCCTGAGGGAATTCAGGGTGGAGTGAGGCACTCTGTGCTCCAGGGAATCTGGTGGGACAGGTTTTTAGATAGTTGGATGTTTTCAGGAACAGATTTTATGATCTCAGTCTTTGCATCTCCTCATATCTAAAGAAGCACTAGATACCTTTATAGTGACATCAGATCCTCATGACTAACAAAAAGTCTTTTGTAAAATGAGTGCTTCATGGTATTGAACTCTCCCTTCACCAAAACTTTATATATTGAGCTTCACCCACTACCACGTTGGAGCAGTCTCTCAGAACTATCTAAGATGCTGCTGCCTGGGCTGCAGTCCTTATTTTGCCCAAAATAAAACTTAACTCAAAACTCTCAAGTTGTACATCGTTTTTAGTCAACAAAAGGAAAATGTGCTTTATTTCAGATGCCTGAAACAGGGTGGTGAGTGGGGAGGGTGGTGGACATCTGTCCAAATGCTGACCCACTCCCCGCCCCAGACAAGCAGGGGGTGAGAGTTTTTATAGGCAGAGTCGAGGCGGGGAGGGGGGTGCAACATGCAGAAACAGCAAAGTCATCTCTAACAGTCATCTTCAAATTCATCATCAGTGGTCTGACTAGCATGATTTTGGTTGTTTTAGGTACAATTAATCTTCAGTTCTGGGTGCAATTGTTCCCATTTCTTTGCCATCATTTGTTCCCATTTCTTTGCCATCATTTATGAGAATTGTGGCAGCTCAAGTCCTGGGTACAGTCTGATCATCATGTAGTTAACTTCTTCACCTGGTGCTTTAGTATCTATAAGACAGCTCACAGGATATGGTTCAGAATATTATCTACAGCCCTTGAGAAAGAACTAAATGTCCTTGACTAGGCTTAATGACTACATTATTATTACTTAGTCTCCTTTAACTGTTTTCCTTTGTTTCCATATTTCTCACTTCTCTGATTAAACTTATTCTTTGACTAAAGTTTTCCACAGGCAAAAGACAGGCAGAGAACATAGTTTGGGGGTGGGGGTGGGGGAGGGGCCATATGATCCTGCTCCATTTCATAACTGCCAATAAATGATCTCAGCAGAGATATCCAAGCCATTAAGATGCAAAAAGACCTCTTATAGGCCTAACCATTTCCAATCAGCTACAAACCAGAGTGCTTCATCTTTAATAAAATGAGACTATCTCAGAAACAGAAGGAAGGGACTATATCAAGTACTTTGGGGTACAGGCTTCTAATAGCATTGCTTAAATAACAAATAGTGAGACCATACCACTGAAATGAGTAAGGATTTCTAGATCTTTACTGGAGAAACTGATGGGATCATAAAATTGCTAACCCCAGATGAAGTAGAACAAGCATTAATTACATAGGACTAAATGAACTGATGGAGAATGATTAAGATTTTGTATAGATTTTTGTTTAGAATATTGATGCATCTTTAAGGCTCTATTTTTGATATGGGGAATCACATTTTCTTTTTTCTTAAGTTATCTACAATATGTAACAATTCATAGTAAACAGAAATGAAATGAACATTTGTTTTTGTCTCTATCTGATCCCTCCAGAATTCAAACATGTTTAGTTGGTGTTTTATTCCATGGAAATGTAATTATTTGTAAGTTCCACAAGAATCTATCTTGCAATAGCATAATTAGAAAAATTGGTTAAAGCTTTGAATGGAGTATCATATTTGAGCATGATATGGATAGAATCAGATAGGAGCATACAGTTGAAAAACTATAGCAAACCCTGTATGATACTAGATTTTCATCTTACTTATTGTCTTTAAGGTTTTGTTGCCTACTTATCAACTGTGTCATCTACAAATTGGCACTTGCCATTTGCACTTGCCATCTACTTGTACCAGGATTAAATCATGTGCTGCGGCAGCTCCTGATTTTCAATAACTCCTGAAAGGAGCTCAGGGCCGAGAGCAGAAATGAGGCACTCTGTGCTCCAGGGAAAAACTGACAAAACAGGTCTTCAGATAGTTTCAGGAGCTGATTCTATGAGCCCAATTCGTGTATCTCCCCATATCTAGAAAAGCCACTAAAACCCTTCATGATGATGACCATTCCTTGTAACTAGCAAAAGCTTCACGAGACTAGTAGAAATCTTATGGAAAAAATATGTGCTTGATTGCATGTGTTCCCCCTTCACCAAAATCACAAATATACTGACCTTTCACCTCCTGTCTCTTTGGAGCAATTTCTCAGAGCTATCTGAGGTGCTGTCTCCTGGGTTGCAGTCCTCAATTTGCCCTCAATGAAACTTAACAACTCTCAAGTTGTACATTTTTTTTAAGTCGACAACTGGACTGCACATTTTTTCATGCTTTGTGAAATCCTCGATTTTTCTAGTTTCCTCCAATATCAAGTTACAACTCTCCAAACAAATGTACCTAATTTTTCTCCATCTCCATTGGCTTGGCATCACTAAGAACTAAAACCAGACTGTCCAGATCCTTATTAGGACTTTTTAAAGAAGACATGTGAGCAGAAGTTTAACATATGGTAATCATCTCCCAACATCTAGAAATCGCAACTGGTTGTCCTCCGAACACAGAAAATGGGTTTATAGTCTGTTCTGCCAATTAATCTTTGTTTTTCTTTCATATTTGTAACTTCCAACATCATTGAAATTCCTGGTGGTTTGTACTATCTGCGCTTCTCTGATAGCCCAGTTGGTAAATAATCTGTCTGCAATGCTGGAGACCCCGGTTGGATTCCTGGGTCAGGAAGATACGCTGGAGAAGGGATAGGCTACCCACTCCAGTATCCTTGGGCTTCCCTTCTGGATCAGCTGGTAAAGAATCTGCCTGCA
Source organism: Cervus canadensis (assembly GCF_019320065.1). Taxonomy (NCBI): domain Eukaryota; kingdom Metazoa; phylum Chordata; class Mammalia; order Artiodactyla; family Cervidae; genus Cervus; species Cervus canadensis. The sequence goes on from NC_057419.1 coordinate 29,254,949, forward strand.
ATGTGGGAGGCCTGGGTTCGATCCCTGGATTAGGAAGATCCCCTGGAGAAGGAAACAGCTACTCACTCCAATTTTCTGGCCTGGATAATTCCATGGACTGTATAGTCCATAGGGGTCCCAAAGAGTTGAACACGACTGAATGACTTTCACTCCACTTCTCACACATAAGACAGGGAAAGGCCATCCTAATAAACATATTGCTATTCTTAGTCATTAACTTCAAAAAATTCTTAATTTCTGGATAGAGATTCTTCTTCATTCCCAACTGTCAAGCCATGCAAAGGAGATGAAACTAAATTAAATGTACACCCTAAATTCATTCAGAATTTAATGGGAATTGCTGATTAAATTTGGTGAAGTGACATGCATTTAAATATGGCTCATGAAGAAAAAGGAGATCAAGTTGAAGTTTCCAATTATATAAGGGGCAAAACAGGAAAGAATTAACTGGAGAGTGATGGGATTCACAAAGTGCTACTCTAAAAATGGCACCTTGGCATATTGAATATTTTAACCTGAAAATGTTTGAGAAAATGGAAGAGACAAGAAACCACTCAAGTCCCCCAACTTCTTCTCTGAAAGAGGGCATAAATCCCTCATGTAAGAGATGCCCTCTCTAAACCAAGGGGAAAGGACCATCCATATTTCCAAAGACAAAAGGACCTTAAGAAGCAGCCTCACAAACAGCTTTGCCAATTTTTCCCCAATTTATTATAATTATTTCATACTCTTTAACCTATAATGTTCCTCATTGACAGTGCATGGTTTATCAAACATAGTATAAGATAGGAATGTCTAGATGTTTCTTTGGGTCTTCATTTCCTTATGAAGTCTCCAGGATCATGTAAAACTTACACTGAATAAATTTGTATGCTTTTTGCCTGTTAATCTATATTTGTCAGGTTAATTGCCAGACCCAGCCAGGGACTTTAACAGTGTTGTGGAAAGTTTTCCTCCCTTAGAGTTTCTAGTGAATATGAAAGGAATCCATCATCTGGAAACACCTTGTTTGGTCCAGAAGCTACAGTCAGAGATCTTGGACCTCTGCCAACAGCTGACAGTAAGTAGGTAAGAATTTTTACGATGCTAATCTTTCATGTCTCTGCCTGTGGGGATTAGTTTAACAAATGTGTTGAGTCTTTTATTTCCCAAATTCAGATTAGCAGAAATAATTGTGAGAATTATTTGATTTGCAACTCCTGTGAATGTGGTTTTATGGGTACCCATTGATTATTTTATTCTGGAAACAGTTACTGCTTTTCAATTTACTTCTCATTTTGTGCTCTGAGGACTAAGCTTGACTTTCCAGTTGTTGGGAGATGTGTTCATTGGTTCCTGCATGTACACGTGGCTAATTGCAGATTCAAGGCCCCAAGAATGTGGCTGGACAAAAATATGGATGCACACTATTTGCAATTGATGTCCTACTGACAATGGCCAGTTCTCGGGGAGATAAGTCTTTCTTTCTTTTGGCTATCTTGAGAGTGGGTCTTATTTTAGGAGGCCTTAACTTTTTGTGCCCTCTTTGGGAACAACTTTTGCATACATGGGCTTTCCTGGTGGCTCAGACAATAAAGAATCTGCCTCCAATGCAGGAGACCTCGGTTCAGTCCCTGGGTTGGGAAGATCACCTAGAGAAGGACATGGCAAACTACTCCAGTATTCTTGTCTGGAAAATCCCATGGACAGAAGTGACTGGTGGGCTACAGTCCCAAAGAGGTGGACACAACTGAGTGACTTACATCTAACACTTACTTTGCATAAATGATTAATTATTGGTTTTGGTTTTGAGTGACCTGATAGGTATAACTTTGGTTTAAATACTATGTTGGACAAACTATTCATTTGGGTTTTTCAGCAAACATCATAGAGAAAAACCTGAAAAAACTTTTTGGCCAACCCAGTATTTGAATGGATTTTAAAAATTCTTTCAGATCTGATATTGGCCAAATTGGAGGCTGATATTCAGAAATTGTTAGAAACATATTTTAAAGTTAGTACCCTCTAGGCTAAAATAGAACTATGTACTTAGAGGGAAAGAAAAATACTGTGAAGCCCCTTTGGAAAGATTTATTCAATAATTCCAAAGACATATAACTCTAAATAAAAAAATGTAGGAGTCTTCTATTCATCATAGTTTGATATTTTCTCCCTGACATAAAGACAGTGTAGCTGGATGATTGTGTCAGCCCCTTGATATCATTCAGGCTATGACTCAATTATTTGAAGAATTAAAAAAGCAACTGCCCTTTTCTTACAAGTATTTACAAAACCTGAAATGTATTTCTAGCAGGAATTCACTAATTTCTAAAATGTCAATGTTCACTCTTTCCATCTTCTGTTTGACCTCTTCCAATTTACCTAGGTTCATAGACCTAATATTTAAGGTTCTTATGTAATATTGTTCTTTACAGCATCAGACTTTACTTTCACCACTGGATACATCCAAAACTGTGTGTCATTTTCTCTTTGGCTCAGCCTTTTTATTCCCTCTGGAGATATTTCTCCACTCTTCTCCAGTAGCACATTGAACACCTACCAACCTGGGAATTTTAGGAATCAGTGAATTAAAATGGATGGGAACGGTTGAATTTAATTCAGATGACTATTATATCTACTACAGTAGGCAAGAATCCCTTACAAGAAATGGAGTAGCCCTCATAGTCAACAAAAGTGTAAGAAATGCAGTACTTAGGTGCAATCTCAAAAGTGACCGAAAGATCTTGTATCATTTCCAAGGCAAAACATCACAGTAATCCAAGTATATGCCCCAAGCCCTAATGCTGAAGAAGATGAAGTTGAACAGTTCTATGAAGAACCACAAGACCTTATAGAACTAATACAAAAAAAAAAAAAAAATGACCTTTTAATCACAGGGGACTGAAATGCAAAAGTAGGAAGTCATGAGATACCTGGAGTAACAGGCAAGTTTGGCCTTGGAGTACAAAATGAAGCGGGACAAAGGCTAACAGAGTTTTGTTAACAGAATGTGCTGGTCATAGCATTCTCTTCCAACAACAGAAGAGACTGCTCTACACATGGACATCACCAGATGGTCAATACTGAAATCAGATTGATTATATACTTTGCAGCCAAAGATGGAGAAGCTCTATAGAGTCAGCAAAAACAAGACATGGAGCCAACTGTAGCTCAGGTCATCAGCTCCTTACTGTATCAGCTCCTTATTTCCTCAAATTGAAGAAACTAGGGAAAACCACTAGGCCATTCAGGTATGGTCTAAATCAAACCCCTTATGATTATACAGTGGAAGTGACAAATATATTCAAGAGATTAGATCTGATAAACAGAGTGCCTGAAGAGCTATGAATTGAGGCTTAAAACATTGTACAGAGGCAGTGACCAAAACCATCCCAAAGAGAATGAAATGGAAGAAGGAAAAATGGTTGTCTGAGGAGGCCTTTCAAATAGATGAGAAAAGAAGAGAAGCAAAAGGCAAAAGAGAAAACGAAAGATATGCCCATCTGAATGCAACGTTCCAGAGAGTAACAAGGAGAGATAAGACAGCCTTCTTAGGTGAACAATGCAAAGAAATTGAAGAAAACAATAGAATGGGAAAGACTAAAGATCTCTTCAAGAAAGTTAGAGATACCAAGGGAATAGTTCATGTAAAAATGGGCAAAAAAAAAAAAAAAAAAGGACAGAAACTGTATGGAACAAACAGTATGGACAAAACATAAGCAGAAGAGATTAAAAAGAGGTGGAAAGAATACACAGAAGAACTATACAAAAAAGGTCTTAATGACCCAGATAACTACGATGGTGTGATTAATCCCCTAGAGCCAGATATCCTGGAGTGTGAAGTCAAGTGGAACTTGGAAAGCATTAGTAAGAATAAAGGTAGTGGAGGTGATGGAATTCCAACTGAGCTATTTCAAATCTTAAAAGATAATGCTGTTAAAGTGATGCACTCAATATGCCAGCAAATTTGGAAAACTCAGCAGCGGTCATAGGACTGAAAAAGGTCAGTTTTCATTCCAATCTCAAAGAAAAGCAATGCCAAAGAATGTTCAAACTATCAAACAACTGTGCTCACTTCACATGCTAGCAAGGTAATGATCAAAATCCCTCTAGCAAGGCTTCGAAAGTACATGAACTGAGAACTTCCAGATGTAAAAGCTGGATTTAGAAAAGACAGAACAAACAGATCAAATTGCTAACATCCATCAGATCATAGAAAAAGGAAGGGAATTACAGAAAAACAGGTACTTTTGCTCCATTGGCTACAATAAAGACTTTGTGTGGATCACAACCAACTGTGGAGAATTCTTAAAGAAATGAGAATACCAGACCACCTTGTCAGCGCCCTGAGAAACCTGTATGCAGTTCAAGAAGCAACAGTTAGAATCAGACATGGAACAACGGACTGGTTCCAAGTTGACAAAGAAGTACATCAAGGCTGTATATTGTCACCCTGTTATTTAACTTCTATACAGAGTACATCATCTGAAATGCTGGGCTGGATGAATCATAAGCTGGAATACAGACTGCTGGGAGAAATATCAATAACCTCAGATGTGCAGATGACACAACCCTAATGGCAGAAAACAAACAGGAAGTAAAGAACCTTTTGATGAAGGTGAAAGAAGAGAGTCAAAAAGCTGGCTTAAATTCAGAAAATGAAGGTCATGGCAAACAGTCCCTTCCCTTCACAGTAAATAAATGGGGAAAAAATGGAAACAGTGGTAGATTTTATTTTCTTGGCCTCCAAAATCACTGCAGATAGTAACTCCAGCCATGAAATTAAAAGATGCTTGGTCCTTGAAATAAAAGCTATGACAAACCTAGACAGAGTATTAAAGAACAAAGACATCACTTTGCTGACAAAGATGTGTCTTGTCAAAGTTATGGTTTCTGCAAGAGTCATGTACAGATGTGAGAGTTGGACCATAAAGAAGTCTGAGAGCCAAATAATTGATACTTTTGAACTGTGGTGCTGGGGAAGACTCTTGAGAGTCCCTTGGACTGCAAGGAGATCAAACCAGTCAGTCCCAAAGGAAATCAACCCTGAGTGTTCATTGAGAGGACTGATACTGAAGCTGAAGCTCCGATACTTAGGCCACCTGATGTGAAGAACTGACTCATTGGAAAATACCCTGATGCTGTGAAAGATTGAAAGCAGGAGGGGAAAGGGATGTCAGAGGATGAGATGGTTGGATGGCATCAATGACTCGATGGATATGAATTTGAGCAAGCTCTGGGAGTTGGTGATGGATGGGGAAGCCTGGCATGCTGCAGTCCATGGGGTCGTAGAGAGTCAGACACGACTGAACTGAACTGAGACACCAGGGAAGTTTAAAAGAGTTATATTAAAATTGGCTTATGAGGTGGTCCTAAGACAGCAGAGGAATAGGACAGGGAGACCATTTTCTTCCCCCACAAATCCATTGAAAGATCATTTGAACGCTGAGCAAATACCACAAAACAACTTCTGAATGCTGGTGGAGAACACCAGGCACCAGGAAAGGCAGCCCATTGTCTTTGTAAGAAGGTAGGACAAAATAGAAAAGATAAAAAGAGAGACAAAAGAGTTAGGGATGGAGAAGTTTCCAAACACCAGGAGACCCTCTCACCAGCGGGTCTGTGAGGAGTTTTGGAATCTCAGAGGGCAACATAACCAGAAGGAAAAAAATAAATAGATAAAACCCACAGATTATGGGTCTAACTACAACTCCCAGAGGAGAAGTAGCCCAGATGCTCACGTCCACCACCAGCAAGTGGGGGCTGAACAGGGAGGTGCGGCTGCACTGCTTAGGGTAAGGACCAGGCCTGAATGCCCTGAGGGCAATCTGAGGGAGCTAACGTGAGATAGCAACCCAAACTGTGGGATAGCCAGAGAGGGGAAAAAAAAAAAAAAGAAGAAGAAGGAGAGAGAGAGAGAACTTTCCCATGAAAAGCTCTAACCTAAGGTACTGCCCGCCCACTGACAGAACAAAGGACTGAGCAAATACCAGAGGAGAGCTAGCGGCTATGGACCACCCCATCCCCTGCCAGAGGCAGGGAGGCAGGCAGGTGCCAGCCAGAGCTGGAAGGAAAGGGGAAAACTCGGCCCCAGAGATGGCATCCCCTACCAAACTGCGAGCCCGTTCTCAGTCACTAACCAAGTCTTCCTGGGATTCTGGACTGTTGACATCCATCAGAAGGGTCACAGCCAGAGATCAGCTCCCCAGAAGAGACACACAGCACACCTGAGATGCAGCTGCACACCCAGGAAACCGAGCAGGTGGGACTGGGGAGGTAATAAGACACACAGCACCTGGGGAGTGTGCGCTTGCCAAGCACCTGGTCGCCTGAGCTGCTCGGAGCTTGGAAGGGCACAAAACAAGGGCCCAACTGAGTCTGTGCCTTTGTGGAGTACCTGAGAACCTGAACCTGAGTGGCATAGACCTGGGAAGTGCACGCAACCCAGGGCCCACCCCAGAAAGTTCCCCGGCAGAGCAAACTGGAGCCTAAGCAGTGTAGACCGGGAATGCACACAAGCCGTGAGTGGGGGCAAACCCAGTGTGACCCAGACACTGCGAGCACTCCCCACACCTGCCAGTGGTATTTGCTTGCAGTGTTCCTCCCTCCCTGCAGCACAATTGAACAAGTAAGCCTAAATAAATTACCACCTTCGCCCCTTGTGTCAGGGTGGAAGTTAGAAACTGAAGAGACTTGCAAACAGAGGAAGCCAAAATAAACCAAGAAGAGGGAACGGCTCTGGAAATGACAGGTGCAACAGATTAAAACCCTGTAGTTAACACTGACTACATTGGAAGGGACCTATAGACTTTGAGAAGAAGTATGAGGTGGAACAAGGAACTATCTGAAATTGAACTGACCACCCACTGCCCCCAACAGCTCCAGAGAAACTCCTAGATATATTTTACTATTATCATTTTAAAATTTCTTTTTATTTTTTTATTTTTAAGTTTTTTGATTAATCCTTTAATTTTCATTTTTAAAACCTACTATTACCTTGAAAAAAACGACCCTATTTTTAAAGCAAATTTCATTTTTTTATATAACTTTTGCGATTTTGTCCTGTTTTTTTAATATTGTATTTTTGAGGTCTAACCTCTATTCTAGATTTTTAACCTTTGCTTTTTGGTAATTGTTATCAATTTTGTACCTTTAAGAATCTAATCTTCTGTACCCATTTTTACTTAAGAGTGTGATTACTGGCTTGATTTCTCTCTCCCCTTTTGACTCTCCTTTCTCTCCCCAGGTCACCTCTGTTTCCTCCCTCCCCCTTCTCTTCTCTACTTAACTCTGTGAATCTTTTTGGGTGTTTCAGGCTATGGAGAAAACTTAGGCAAATGATCATAGGCTACATTGGTCTCTCTCCTTTAGACTCCTCCTCCTCTCCTCCTGGTCACCTCTATCTCCTCCCTCCCTTTTCTCTTCTCTATGAAACTCTGTGAACCTCTCTGAGTGTTCCAGGCTGTGGAGAGCAAATAGGGAATTGATTACTGGCTAGACTTCTTTCTCCCCTTTTGATTTCCCATCTTCTCCTCCTGGTCACCTCTATCTCCCCCCTCCCTCTTCTCTTCTTCATGTAACTCTGTGAACCTCTCATGGTGTCCCTCAATGTGGAGAATCTTTTCATCATTAACCTAGATGCTTTGTCACTGGTGCTGTATGGATGGAGAAGTCTTGAGGCTACTACAAGAATAAGACTGAAAGCCAGAGGCAGGAGGCCTAAATCCAAAACTTGAGATCACCAGAAATCTCCTGACTCCAGGGATCATGAATTCACAAAAGCTCATCCATGCCTCCATACCTACACTGACATCAAGTTCTACCTAAGAGCCAACAAGTTTCAGAGCAAGACATACCAAGCTAATTCTCCAACAAAGCAGGAACATAACACCAGGCACAAAAATACAGGCGGCCAAAAGTCACACCAAACCCATAGACACCTCAAAACTCACTACTGGACACTTCATTGCACTCCAGAGAAAATAGATCCAGCTCCACCCACCAGAATATCGACGCAAGCTTTTCTAACCAGGCAACCTAGACAAGCCACTCATCCAACCCCACCCACAGGGAGGAACCTCCATAATAAAGAAGAACCACAGACTTCCAGCACACAGAAAGGCCACCTCAAACACAGCAATCTAAACAAAATGAAAAAGCAGAGAAATATTCAGCAGTTAAAGGAAAATATTAAAAGCCCACCAAACCAAACTAAAGAGGAAGAGATAGGGAGTCTAACTGAAAAAGAATTCAGAATAATGATAGTAAAAATGATCCCAAATTTTGAAAACAAAATGGAGTTACAGATAAATAGTCTGGAGACAAGGATTGAGAAGATGCAAGAAAAGTTTAACAAGGACCTAGAAGAAATAAAAAAGAATCAATCAATAATGAATAATGCAATAGCTGAGATCAAAAGCACTCTGGAGGGAACAAATAGTAGAATAACTGAGGCAGAAGATAGAATAAATGAGTTGGAAGAGAGAATGGTGGAAATAAATGAAGCACAGGAAAAAAGGAAAAAAAAAAGAATTAAAAGAAATGAGGACAAACTGAGAGACCTCTGGGACAATGTCAAACACCCCAAGATTTGAATCATAGGAGTCCCAGAAGAAGAAGACAATAATAAAGGCCATGAGAAAATACTTGAGGAGATAATAGTTGAAAACTTCTCTAAAATGGGGAAGGAAATAGCCACCTAAGTCCAAGAAAATCAGAGAGTCCAAAACAGGATGAACCCAGGGTGAAACACCCCAAGACACATATTAATCAAATTAGTGAGGATGAAACACAAAGAACAAATATTAAAAGCAGCAAGGGAAAAATAACAATTAACCTACAAGGGAATCCCCATAAGGATAACAGCTGATCTTTCAATAGAAACTCTTCAAGCCAGAAGGGAATGGCAGGACATACTTAAAGTGATGAAAGAGAAAAACCTACAACTCAGATTATTGTACCCAGCAAGGATCTCATTCAAATATGAAGGAGAAATCAAAAGTTTTACAGACAAGCAAAAGCTCAGAGAATTCTACACCACCAAACCAGCTCTCCAACAAATGCTAAAGGATCTTCTCTAGACAGTAAACACAGAAAAGGTTTATGAACCCAAACCCAAACAACAAAGTAAATGGCAATGGGGTCATACTTATCAATAATTACCTTAAATGTAAAATGGTTGAATGCCCCAACCAAAAGACAAAGACTGGCTGAATGGATACAAAAACAAGATTCCCATATATGCTGTTTACAAGAGACCCACCTCAAACCTAGGGACACATACAGACTGAAAGTGAAGGGCTGGAAAAAGCTATTTCATGCAAATGGAGACCAAAAGAAAGCAGGAGTAGCAATACTATTTCATATCAGATAAAATATAATTTGAAATAAAGGCCATGAAAAGAGTGAAAGAAGGGCATTGCATAATGATCAATGGATCGACTCAAGAAGAAAATATAACAATTATAAGTATATATGCACCCAACATAGGAGCACCACAATATGTAAGGCAAATGCTAACAAATATGAAAGGGGAAATTAACAGTAACACAATAATAGTGGGAGACTTTAATACTCCACTCACACCTATGGATAGATCAACTAAACAGAAAATTAGCAAGGAAACACAAACTTTAAATGATACAATGGACCAGTTAGACCTAATTGATATCTATAGGACATTTCACCCTAAAACAATGAATTTCACCTTTTTCTCAAGTGCACACGGAATCTTCTCCAGGATAGATCATATCCTCGGCCATAAATCTAGCCTTGGTAAATTCAAAATAATTGAAATCATCTCAAGCATCTTTTCTGATCACAATACAGTAAGATTAGATATCAACAGGAAAAAAAAACTATGAAAAATACGAACATATGGAGGCTAAACAGCACACTTCTGAATAACGAACAAATCACAGAAGAAACCAAAAATAAATAAAAATATGCATTAAAATGAATGAAAATGAAAATACAACAACCCAAACCCTATGGGATTCAGTAAAAGCAGTGCTGAGGGGAAAGTTCATAGCAATACAAGCCTACCTCAAGAAACAGGACAGAAATCAAATAAATAACCTAACTCTACACCTAAAGCAACTAGAAACGGAAGAAATTAAGAACCCCAGGGTTAGTAGAAGGAAAAATCACAAAAATTAGGGCAGAAATAAATGCAAAAGAAACAAAAGAGACCATAGCAAAAATCAACAAAGCTAAAAGCTGGATCTTCAAGAGGATAAATAAAATAGGCAAACCATTAGCCAGACTCATCAAGAGACAAAGAGAGAAGAATCAAATCAACAAAATTAGAAATGAAAATGGAGAAATCACAACAGACAACACAGAAATAAAAGGATCACAAGAGCAATCACTATCAGCAACTATATGCCAATAAAATGGACCACTTGGAAGAAATGGACAAATTCTTATAAAAATATCTTTCCAAAACTGCACCAGGAAGAAACAGAAAATCTTAACAGACCCATCACAAGCATAGAAATCGAAACCATAATCAGAAATTGTCCAACAAACACTTGATAGTATACTTATTTCAATGCAACAAACAAAAGCCCAGGGCCAGATGGCTGCACAGCTGAGTTCTACCAAAAATTTAGAGAAGAGGTAACACGTATCCTACTCAAACTCCTCCAGAAAACTGCAGAGGAAGGTAAACTTACAAACTCATTCTATGAGGCCACCATCACCCTAATAACAAAAGCAGACAAAGGTGCCACAAACAAAGAAAACTACAGGCCAACAACACTGATGAACTTAGATGAAAAATCCTTAACAAAATTCAAAATTCTAGCAAACAGAATCCAACAACATATTAAAGAGATCATACATCGTGACCAAGTTGGCTTTATCCCGGGGATTCAAGGATTCTTCAATATTCGTAAATCAATCAATGTGATACATCACATTAACAAATTAAAAGATAAAAACCATATGATTATCTCAATAGATACAGAGAAAGCCTTTGACAAAATTCAATATCCATTTATGATTAACAACAACAACAAAAAAAAACTCTTCAGAAAGCAGGCATAGAAGGAACATACCTCACCATAATAAAAGCCATATATTATAAACCCACAGTAAACACTATCCTCAATGGAGAAAAATTGAAAGCAATTCCCCTAAAGTCAGGAAAAAGACAAGGATGTCCACTTTCACCACTACTATTCAACATAGTTTTGGAAGTTTTGGCCACAGTAATCAGAGCAGAAAAATAAATAAAAGGAATCCAGATTGGAAAAGAAGAAATAAAACTCTCATTGTTTGCAGATGACATGATCCTCTACATAGAAAACCCTATAGACTCCACCAGAAAATTAATAGAGCTAAGTAATGAATACAGCAAAGTTGCAGGATGTAAAATTAACACATAGAAATCCCTTGCATTCCTATACACTAACAATGAGAAAACACAAAGAGAAATTAAGGAAACAATTCCATTCACCATTGCAACAAAAAGAATAAAATACTTAGAAATATATATACCTAAAGAAACAAAAGACCTATATATAGAAAACTATAAAACACTGATGAAAGAAATCAAAGAGGAGACAAATAGATGGAGAAATATACCATGTTCATGGATCAGAAGATCAATATAGTGAAAATTAGTATACTATCCAAAGCAATATACAGATTCAATGCAATCCCTATCAAGCTACCAATGGTATTTTTCAGAGAATTAGAACAAGTCATTTCACAATTTGTATGGAATTACAAAAAACTTTGAATAGCCAAAGCATTCTTGAGAAAGAAAAATGGAACTGGAGAATCAACCTGCCTGACTTCAGGCTCTACTACATAGACGGTCATCAAGACAGTATGGTACTGGCACTATGACAGAAACATAGATCAGTGGAACAAAATAGAAAGCCTGGAGATAAATCCACACACCTATGGACACCTTATCTTTGACAAAAGAGGCAAGAATATACAATGGAGAAAAGGAAATCTCTTTAACAAGTGGTGCTGGGAAAACTGGTCAAGAGCACTTGCCAAAGAATGAAACTAGAACACTTTCTAACACCATACACAAAAGTAAACTCAAAATGGATTAAAGATCTAAAGGTAAGACCAGAAACCATAAAACCCCTAGAGGATCACAGCAGGATCCTCTATGACCCACCTCCCAGAATATTGGAAATAAAAGCAAAAGTAAACAAATGGGACCTAATTAAACTTAAAAGCTTTTGCACAATGAAGGAAACTATAAGCGATGTTAAAAGACAGTCTTCAGAATGGGAGAAAATAATAGCAAATGAAGCAATGGACAAAGAGTTAATCTCAAATATATATAAGCAGCTCCTGCAACTCAATTCCAGAAAGATAAGCGGCCCAATCAAATAATGGGCCAAAGAACTAAACAGACATTTCTCCAAAGAAGACTTACAAATGGCTAACAAACATATGAAAAGATGCTCAACATCACTTAATATCAGAGAAATGCAAATCAAAACCACAATGAGGCACCATCCTATTCTGGTCAGAATGGCTGGTATCAAAAAGTCTACAAACAATAAATGCTGACGAGGATGCAGAGAAAAAGGAAGCCTCTTATATTGCTGGTGGAAATGCAAACTAGTACAACCATTATGGAGAGCAGTGTGGAGATTCCTTAAAAAGCTGGAAATAGACCTGCCATATGACCCAGCAATCCTACTTCTGGGCAAACACACCAAGGAAACTAAAACTGAAAGAGATCCGTGTACCCCAATGTTCATTGCAGCACTGTTTACGATAGCCAGGACATGGATGCAACCTAGATGTCCATCAGCAGACGAATGAATAAGAAAGCAGTGGTACATATACACAATGGAACATTACTCATCTATTAAAAAGCATCAGAGAAGGCAATGGCAACCCACTCCAGTACTCTTGCCGGAAAATCCCATGGACAGAGGAGCCTGGTAGGCTGCGGTCCATGGGGTCGCTAAGAGTTGGACAAGACTGAGCGACTTCACTTTCACTTTCACTTTATTAAAAAGGATGCATTTTAATCAGTTCTAATGAGGTGGATGAAACTGGAGCCTATTGTACAGACTACAGTAAGTCAGAAAGAAAAACACCAATGCAGTATACTAACGCAGATATATGGAATTTAGGAAGATGGTAATAATGACTCTATATGCGAGATAACAAAAGAGACAAAGATGTAAAGAACAGACTGTTGAACTCTATGGGAGAAGGTGAGGGTGGGATGATTTAAGAGAATAGCATTGAAACATGTATATTAACATATGTGAAATAGATCGACAGTCCAGGTTCAATGCACGAGCTGGGGTGCTCAGGTTGGTGCACTGGGATGACCCTGAGAGATGGGATGGGGAGGGAGGTGGGAGGGAGGGTCAGAATGGGGAGCACATGTACACCGATGGCTGATTCATGTCAATGTATGCGAAAACCATCACAATATTATAAGGTAATTAGCCTCCAATTAAAATAAAAAGAAAAAAAAAAGATAACATTGCTAAAATTGGCTTAGACATAAAGGAGCTATCATATAAGTTAGGTGTTTTTAAAACCCTCAGAACTATATGTTTTAGTCATTCAGTCGTTTCTGACTCTTTGCAACCCAATGGACTGTCGCCGGCCAGGCTCCTCAGTCCATGGAATTTTCCAGGCGAGAATACTGGAGTGAGTAGCCATTCTCTTCTGCAGGGGATCTTCCTCACTCAGGAATGGAATATGAACCTTTGGAGTTGCATGTAGATTCTTTACCGTCTGATCCACCAGGGAAGCCATATATGTAAACTAACCTGCAGTTTTTAAATTCACATAATCCGGAGTAATATTTGGCAAATATAGGTGGTTTTTATTTTTATTTTTTTTACAGTGGACCACCTCTTTATTTTTTAAATTAATTAATTTATTTTAATTGGAGGATAATTACTTTACAATATTGTGATGGTTTTTTGCTGTACATCAACCTGAATTGGCCACAGGTATACATGTAGAAATCATTTGGGGAAAAAGAAGTTTGCTTCTTCTTGAATCAACATTTGTTAAGTCACCTTAAACAATGTTATTCTATAGGTAGAAACCTATTGAATTTTTCTGACTTATCTTTCATTTAGAGATGGAGATTCATGAAAGTTTCTCTAGTAATAATTAATCACAATTAATTTTCTGAATGGTTTTCTTTCTGAATGAGAAATAAATGATTTTTATGAAGAAAAAATTGTATCCTTTCATCATCACATTTAAAGGATCTTAACATCACAGATCCTGCTTGTTATGTTTAAACATGTGTCTACTTTATACATAATGCATACTAAACATTTGCCAAGAGATGAACCCTCACAATCAAATTTTATAATATCTGTATAAATTAGAATGTTACACAACAAAATAAACATTTATTGGAAAAAAATAGCACTCAGGAACATTTTTCTGAATCAAATAAATTTTAAAAATTGCTAATTCCATTTTTCCTTAAAAGGGAATGACCTATGTAAGTTTAAATTGGCAAATTGTTTTTTTTTTTTTTTTTTCCATTTATTTCCATTAGTTGGAGGCCAATCACTCCACAATATTGCAGTGGCTCCTGTTACACACTGACACGAATCAGCCATGGATTTACATGTATTCCCCTTCCCGATCCCCCTTCCCCCCTCCTCTCTACCTGATCCCTCTGGGTCTTCCCAGTGCACCAGGCCCAAGCACCTGTCTCATGCACCCAACCTGGGCTGGTGATCTGTTTCACCATAGATAATATACATGTTTCGATGCTGTTATCTCGAAACACCCCACCCTCGCTTACTCCCACAGAGTCCAAAAGTCTGTTCTGTACATCTGTGTCTCTTTTTCTGTTTTGCATATAAGGTTATCATTACCATCTTTCTAAATTCCATATATATGTATTAGTATACTGTAATGGTCTTTATCTTTCTGGCTTACTTCACTCTGTATAATGGGCTCCAGTTTCATCCATCTCATTAGTACTGATTCAAATGAATTCTTTTTAATGACTGAGTAATATTCCATGGTGTATATGTACCCCAGCTTCCTTATCCATTCGTCTGCTGATGGGCATCTAGGTTGCTTCCATGTCCTGGCTATTATAAACAGTCCTGGGATGAACACTGGGGTGCACATGTCTCTTTCAGATCTGGTTTCCTCGGTGTGTATGCCCAGAAGTGGGATTGCTGGGTCATATGGCAGTTCTATTTCCAGTTTTTAAAGAAATATCCACACTGTTCTCCATAGCGGCTGTACTAGTTTGCATTCCCACCAACAGTGTAAGAGGGTTCCCTTTTCTCCACACCCTCTCCAGCATTTATTGCTTGTAGACTTTTGGATAGCAGCCATCCTGACTGGCGTGTAATGGTACCTCATTGTGGTTTTGATTTGCATTTCTCTAATAATGAGTGATGTTGAGCATCTTTTCATGTGTTTGTTAGCCATCTGTATGTCTTCTTTGGAGAAATGTCTGTTTAGTTCTTTGGCCCATGTTTTGATTGGGTCATTTATTTTTCTGGAATTGAGCTTCAGGAGTTGCTTGTATATTTTTGAGATTAATCCTTTGTCTGTTGCTTAGTTTGCTATTATTTTCTCCCAATCTGAGGGCTGTCTTTTCACCTTGCTTATAGTTTCCTTTGTTGTGCAAAAGCTTTTAAGTTTCATTAGGTCCCATTTGTTTATTTTTGCTTTTATTTCCATTATTCTGGGAGGTGGGTCATAGAGGATCCTGCTGTGATTTATGTCGGAGTGTTTTGCCTGTGTTCTCCTCTAGGAGTTTTATAGTTTCTGGTCTTACATTTAGATCTTTAATCCATTTTGAGTTTATTTTTGTGCATGGTGTTAGAAAGTGTTCTATTTTCAGTCTTTTATAAGTGGTTGACCAGTTTTCCCAGCATCACTTGTTAAAGAGGTTGTCTTTTTTCCATTGTATATCCTTGCCTTCTTTGTCAAAGATAAGGTGTCCATAGGTTCGTGGATTTATCTCTGGGCTTTCTATTCTGTTCCAGTGATCTATATTTCTTTCTTTATGCCAGTACCATACTGTCTTGTTGGCAAATACAGGAAGTTTTTAAATTGTTTTTTGGGGGAAAGCATGCCTTCAAGTTCTCAGTAGGAAATATAATACAAACACACAATTTTTGTGTACCTAGATTGACTAGACAAATAAGATTATGTTGTTTCTATTGAATGTCTAATATTTTAAAACTACCTGTGAATTGCTTGATGCATGTCAAGGATGACAATAAAGTGAGAGATACAGCTAATGAATAGAACCATTTATTTAATTTTTTAGATTCTTAGCTTATGTAATTTTTTGATATGTACTTTATTTGTCAACAAGAAAAATAACATAATAACTAGTTTTGTTTAATGGCTCATAAAATTTTCATGAGCAATTCAGGCTTAATTAAGAACAAATGAATTAAAGAGATATGAGTGGGATAAAAGTTTATAAATGAACTTTTAAATAATAATTATGCTTTATGATATATCAACTTAAAATAATTTCAAAGATACTTTAATAAGTTGAAACTTTAAAGCTATACTAACATCAATTAAATGATGGATATCCACTGAATATCTAGAAAATTTCAAAATGAGATGAAATATTGAGACATCAACTGCTGAATATAAGCTTATCTAATTTCACTTATTGTTCTTTATGGTATGGAAAAATTAATATATTTGAGTGCATTAATAAACATGAGAAAATTACTATGAAAAGACATATGTTGCTGGAAATTATGAAATTATATAGTCATATATTTGCTAAAGGATGATACTATGTGACATTTTCTTGTTTGTCACTCTTTGCGACCCCATGGATTGCAGCACACCAGGCTCCTCTGTCCTCCACTATCTCCTGGAATTTGCTCAAATTCATGTCCATTGAATCAGTGATGCTATGTAACATCTCATCCTCTGCTGCCCCCTTTGCATTTAGCCTTCAGTCCCAGCATCGGGGTCTTTTCCAATGTGTTGGCCCTTTATATCAGCTGACCAAGCTATTGGAGATTCAGCTTCAGCATCAGTCATTCCAATGAATATTCAGGGTTGATTTCCTTTAGGATTGACTGGCTTGATCTCCTTGCAGTCCAAGGGACTCTCAAAAGTCTTCTCCAGCACCACAATTCAAAAGCATCATTGTGGCAAGCAATTCACAATTACCTCCTTGTTTTCTCTGTAAAAGAAAGATTACTAATAGATAAAATTCTAATAAATGTATGTAAATAGAACCACGAGGAATAGTATGGTAAAATTTAAAAAACTCTGTATACAAGGAAAGTAAGATGCGTGTGATTACAAAATCTATAAAGGACAAGTTTTTGTTAAAGGTAAAGAGTAATTTGGGCCTAAAGTAGAATGACTGATATTTCCTGAATGAGAAAGATAAAAAGAGTAGGACAAAAATTGAATGAATATTAAAAATAAAAGTTACAGAGGGAATCTTAGAAAATAAACTTTGATTGTTTGTGTTCAAAGCTGGCTAAGATTGGATGGATTCATTTATAAACTTTTCCCACTCCAGTACTCTCACCTAGAAAATCCCATGGAGAGAAGAACCTGGTAGGCTACAGTTCATGGGGTCACAAAGAGTCGGACACGACTGAGTGACTTCACTTTCACTTTCACTTAGTATTAATAGTACAGTGATTAAAAAAAAAAAACTAGAATATGGCTTTCTCTTTATTAAAATGAGCTTTCTTAGATTATTGATCTATTCTTTATAAAAAATTGTAAAGATGAGCAAATTTTCTTTATCTTTTAAATAACCTGCCTGGGAAGCCAAGAGTTTCTATCTTAAAATAATTTGCCATGCTTCATGTTGTCTCTATCAGGTCTTTGAAGACTTTAGAAAACTGAACCACCAGAATATTAAAGAACTAAAGTTCTGATTCGTTTTACAATTATGTAACGTTCTGTATTTACCATTGAATTCCTTTATTACTGCTCTCGTTAAATGGATAATTAAATATTGTTTCATGGTAACCTGTGATTCTATTTAGTCAAGTTCTCAAACTTTTTGACATTTTTGACAGCTTCTCCAAATTAAATTCTAAATGGAGTCTTTTTCAACTTAAATTAACTTTCAGATTTACCAGAGGAGTTAGAGAAAATCTCAAAAGATTTTTCTCTCTCCTTATAAAAGATAGTTGTTAAACTAGTTAGGCTTATTTGGTATGTTGCATTACATGAAAAGAGTTGATATATAAGAAGAGATGGTACACCTTCTTAAATTATATGTGTATGGATACATATGTTATCCATACACATACTGTTAATATTGGTATTCCAGAAATCATATTAATTTTATATATATTTGCCAATATTCTTTGTCTATTTATTATATTAAAATATTGCATACCACAAAATAACAAAATTTCATTAGCAGCTGAACTCTCACCAGATTTTTGACCATGGTCATTTTAAGTTGCTCTATTCACAGATAGTTATTGTTTTATAATGATGCTTTCCTAAATGCTTTTGGTTTGTTTTTAGAAAGGTTCGTGGAAAGCACTCCAACAAGTACTAGAAAAGAGTACTTGTCATTTTAAGATCATACCATTGAACTGGGTAAGACTGTCCAGAACTAATGAAGAAGGTGATGTATTCATAAAATTGCTAATCCAAGATCAAACAGAATAAGAACTAATTATAGGGACCTGAATGAATTTATGAGGGCGAGTATAACTTTCTGATGACTCTGAAACGTTGCTGGTTTGTTTAATGTTTTGTTTCTGGGTTTTAAAGAGAGATTTTTCTTTTTCTTAAGTTATCTATAACTTACATATTTGGTAAAGCATGCCTTTGTGAACAAAGAAAATACAATTACTTTTTCTCCCTATCTGATCCCTTCAGAATTTGGGGACTCTTAGTGAGTATTCTTATTTTTATAACAATATGGTTACTTGCATAAGTCCAACAAGAATCTGTTCTCCTTGTAACAAGAAACAATCAGAAAATTGGTTATATTGACAAGGCTTTGACTGGAAATGTCATACTTGAGATTGATGAGCATAGAAAAAAATAGGACCTGACAGCTTTAATGAATTAAAATTGATTCTATGGAGCCAATAAAGCCCTTTGGATAAAAAAGCCTGGTACTTTGTTTACAGGTTTCCCAAAAACCTTACCAGATGAGTAAGGAAAGTAAGTATCTAGCAGGCTCAGAAAACTCTGGATGTTTTGGGAACATCAAAAAGAGAGAAATTCACCCAATTCTAAAGATATTGCAGTTAAAGTTTGATGGTAAATTCTTGACTAGCCACCCTGGCCTCAAGAGGCTTTTCAAGTCTTATCTGAATTCCTTCTGGAAAGTTCCAGCAAAGCAAAATCATAAAAGCCTAAGTGGTCAATAATTGTGCTGCATGTATGTAAATAATCAGGCCAAGCTTAATGAGACTAGAATTATTTTTCAAACAAATTAGTCTTACTTCAATTATCTTTGATGGAAATGGGAGTGATTATAGAAAGAAAAACTATACTTCAGTGGAAAACTGTAGCACATCCTTGTGGGTATTGAATTCTAGTTCTGTTCATTATCTTTAAGGTTTTGTTATCAATTTGTAAACTGGACTGGATCCTGAATTACTGGTTATGACTCTTCAAATTAGCGTTTCCAACTTTTTCTCCCACTCTTCTGATTTGGAATCACTAAAAACAAAAACTGCCCCTTTTCCAGTGCCCTGCAAACTAAAGTTGGACAAGTTGATATTAACTTGAGAGAAATCATAGCAACAGATCATATCTCTGAGCAGTGTTTGCCTGTTGTTCCTGTACCTGTTGCTGTGATGGCCACTCACAAAGTTCACTGGCATACCTGATGACATTACCAGAGAAATTCAACCCACAAGTCAAAAACATCTGTCAAATTGCCATTGCTTGCTTTTTTACTCAATCCGAATATGTTTTCAGCTCAACATCTAGAAATCTTGAATGGCAATGCTCTGGACTCAAAACCCAAATTTACAGTTTGTTCTAAGCAATATTCTTTGTTTTTCTTCTATTTAGAAGCACCACTATGAATAAATCTAGTGGAGGTGATAGAATTCCAGTTGAGCTATTTAAAATCCTAAAAGATGATGCTGTTAAAGTGCTGCACTCAATATGCCAGCAAATTTGGAAAACTCAGCAGTGGCCACAAGACTGGAAATGGTCAATTTTCATTCCAATCCCAAAGAAGGGCAATGGCAAAGAATGATCAAACCACTGTACAATTGTAATCATTTCATATGCTAGCAGAACTTCCCAGGTGGCACTAGTGGTAAAGAACCTACCTGCCAATGCAGAAAACATAAAGGACTTAGGTTCAATCCCTAGGTCATGAAGATCCCCTGGAGATGGGTGCAGAAACCCACTCCAGTATTCTTGCCTGGAGAATCCCATGGACAGAGAAGACTGGTGGGGTAAGGTCCATAGGGTAACAAAGACTTGGAAACAACTGAAGTGACTTAGCATGGTACAGCACAGGCTAACAAGGTAATGCTCAAAATCTTTCAAGCCAATCTTCATCATTATATGAACTGACAACTTCTAGACATACAAGCTGGATTTAGAAAAGGCAGTGGAACCAGAGATCAAGTTGCCAACATCTGTTGGATTATAGAAAAAGCAAGAAAATTCCAAACATCTACTTTGTTGACCACAAGAAAGCCCTTAACTGTGTGGATAACAAACAACTGTGGAAAATTCTTAGAGATGGGAATACCAGACCCATCTGGCCCTGCTTCTTGAGAAACCTATATGCAGGTCAAGAAGCAACAGTTAAAACTGGACATGGAACAGTGGGCTGGTTCGAAATTAGCAAAGGAGTACATCAAGGCTATATATTGTCATCCTGCTTATTTAACTTATATATGTAGAGTACATCATGTGAAATGCTGGGCTGAATGAAATATAAACTGGAATCATGATTGCCAGGAGAAATATCAACAATCTCAGATATGCAGATGACATCACCCTTATGGCAAAAAGTGAAGAGGGACTAAAGAGTCTCTTATTGTAAGTGAAAGAGGAGAGTGAAAAAGCTGACTTAAAACTCAACATTCAAGAAACTAAGATCATGGCATCTGGTCCCATCATTTCACGGCAAATAGATGGGGAAACAATGGAAATAGTGACAGATTTTATTTTCTTGGGCTTTAAAATTACTGTGGACACTGATAGCAGCCATGAAATTAAAAGCCCTTGTCTGAGAAAGAGAAAAGGGATACCAAGCTGGGTTTCAATCCAGTAACTCTGGTGCTCAAAGGAAAAGATAACAAAAACAGAATTTAATAAAACCTTATCATATAAAGAGTTTTAGTTGAGGGATAGATAGGAAGAGGAAAAAGGAAAAAGAGAGAAAACTGATAAAGAATTAAAACTCCAGAGAAGCTGAAGATAATCCTACCTAATTTTGAAGACAATGCAATATTCATTGTCTCCTACTGCTTTTCTCATTTTAATTTGGTGATGAGGAATAAAAGAAATGTTAAAGTGGCTACTTCAAGGCCTCTCAGTACCAACTGGATTAAAATAAGTATTTTCCTGTAAGTCTGATCTCTTGATATCTATGCAGTCAGATTCAAGATTCCAATTCCCTTTCCAGATCTTAGCAATGCATGAAGTCAAACCCTCCAGATTCTGTTCTTTCTTAGAGTGATAGTATAAGTCCTATAAATATTTGCTGGGTTAAAGCCATGGCTATGTGTTCAATAGTAAAATTTATAATTTTTCATAAATTTCATAAATTTTTCAATTTTAATTTAGAATTATTTTTCATTTTCCATAAACTGCCTCACCAATCACTACTTTTCATATTGCAGTTCCTTTGATTTTTTGTCAGGAAGGAGCTATTGCTATTCTCTCTAACCTCTCTCTTACCTGTTTCATTCCTGCCCTGAGGGAAGGAAGATAAAATCAAGCTAGTGGGTTAATGATTCCAATAGCAAACATTTACATGCTCAAAACACTTCATTGATCTTTTTTTTTCACTTTTGTACTAATCCTATCTTGGCTGAAAGGTCCACTCTGTAAGCTTACTCCAGATCAAAGAAAACAAGATCATTTATTTTCTTCTTCAACAAAACCCTGAAAAAAGCCCTTAAGTACAGCTGAACTTAATATCAAATTAAATTTATATTATAAAATGTAACAATAATTTATGAAGAAATAAACCTTCTTGATATCCTTTGTAAACTATCAATATTAAAAGTTAGTCTTACATGTAGATCTCTGTAAAATGTTATTCAGTAAATTAAATAGCTGGATTTTGTCTGGGGCCATGATAACTTCTTGCCAGTTTTTTCTTACCCTCTGGAGTACTGGTGTAAAATGTTCTCTGGTTATTTGTTATGGTGGTTTGCTAATCTATTTAAATTTTCTGTGCTTCAGTTTTCTTAACTGTAAAATGAGAATGGTGATAATTAGAGTACTATTCTAAGGAATTTTGTGAAGGTTAAATGAGTAGTTCATATCAAGTGTGCAAATAAATATTAACTGATTATTCCTTGTTCTCTGCTCTAATGCAGTACCAAGTTCTGGCATCTGTGACTCCTCAGAGCTCATGACAATGAAGGGATGAATGGGATGAATCTTAGCCTAACAAACAGATATCATCTTGAATGACAATTACCACTAATCTTTACTATTAAGGACTGGGCATTAAAGTCTGGGCTTGGAGAGAAAATATGATTGATTACAAATGTCTGCTATGAGGCATAGGAATGGGGAGTATCAATGGGTATGTTCCTAAGAAATTGAATCCTGTCATTTAATTTAATCAAATCCAATTAAAAGTATAATATGTGCCCTATGACCCTTTATTTTCTTAACCAGGACCTCTGAGTCCCAAGGAGGACAATCTAACTTTTCATTCAGCTTAATTTGGATTAGCTCAAGGGGGGAAAAGTTAAGATTGGGTCCAACAGGATCACACTCTAAGATAATCAGGTGATGTTTGCTGTAATCTTACAATTTTTTTTAGTTTTATCTTTATAAATAGTTTGACAACAGAAATGATTCCTAACCAAGCAGATATCTACCCAGGTTTTACTACCTTGCTATCTGACCTTGAAAGAACATTTCATCTTTTTCTGTAAACCAGACTTCCTATACCTACAATACATAGATTAGGTGATAATCATATCTCTTAAAGGCCTCCATTTCTCCATCTTCAAAACTCATATAGTGCTTCCAAAGTTCTAATATTTATTATGAGCTTGTCATTGTGGTCATGCAAAATGCCAGGCTGGATGAAGCATAAGCTGGAATCAACATTGCCAGCAGAAATATCAGTAACTCAGATATGCAGATGGCACCACCTTTATGGCAGAAAATTAAGAGGAACTGAAGAACTTCTTGATGAAGGTGAAAGAGGAAAATGAAAAGGCTGGCTTAAAACTCAACATTCAAAAAACTAAGATCATGGCATCTGGTCCCATCATTTCATGGCAAATAGATGGGGAAACAATGGAAACAGTGAGAAACTTTATTTTCTTGGTCTCCAAAATCACTGTGGACAGTGACTGCAGCCATGAAATTAGGAAGAAAAGCTATAACCAACCTAAACAGAATATTTATTTTTTCCTTTTATTTATTTATTTTTTAGCAATAAAGTATTTGTATTTTTATTTAAGATATGTACAATATTTAACACATAGTTCTATTGTACATTTAATAGACTACAATAGAGTGTCAAATTAACTTTTTTTAAAATAAATTTATTCATTTTAATTGGAGGCTAATTACTTTACAATATTGTAGTGGTTTTGCCATACATTGCCATGAATCAGCCATGGGTGTACATGTGTTCCCCATCCTGAACCCCTCTCCCACTTCCCTCCCCATCCCATGCCTCTGGGTCATCCCAGTGCACCAGCCCTGAGGACCCTGTCCCATGCATCAAACCCGGACTAGCGACCCATTTCACATATGATAATATACATGTTTCAATGCCATTCTCCCAAATCATCCCATCCTCGTCCTCTCCCACAGAGTCCAAAAGACTGTTGTATACATCTGTGTCTCCTTTGTTATCTCGCACATAGGGTCACCGTTGCTATCTTTCTAAATTCCATATATATGTGTTAGTATACCATATTGATGTTTTTCTTTCTGGCTTACTTCACTCTGTATAATAGAGTGAAGTTTCATCCATCTCATTAGAACTGATTCAAATGTATTCTTTTTAATGGCTGAGTAATATTCCATTGTGTATGTAGACCACAACTTTCTTATCCATTCCTCTGCTGATGGACATCTAGGTTGCTTCCATGTCCTGGCTATCATAAACAGTGCTGCGATGAACATTGGGGTACACGTGTCTCTTTCAATTCTGGTTTCCTCTTTGTGTATGCCCAGCAGTGGGATAGTTGGGTCATATGGCAGTTCTACTTCCAATTTTTTTAAGGAATCTCCACACGGTTCTCCATGGTGGCTGTACTAGTTTGCATTCCCACCAACAGTGTAAGAGGGTTCCCTTTTCTCTGCACCCTCTTCAGCATTTATTGTTTGTAGACTTTTGGATAACAGCCATTCTTACTGGCGAGAAATGGTTCCTCATTGTGGTTTTGATTTGCATTTCTCTGATAATGAGTGATGTTGAGCATCTTTTCATGTGCTTGTTAGCCATCTGTATGTCTTCTTTGGAGAAATGTCTGTTTAGTTCTTTGGCCCATGTTTTGATTGGGTAGTTTATTTTTCTGAAATTGAGCTGCAGGAGTTGCTTGTATATTTTTTATATTAATCCTTTGTCAGTTGCTTCGTTTGCTATTATTTTCTCCCATTCTGAAGATTGTCTTTTCACCTTGCTTATAGTTTCCTTCATTGTGCAAAAGTTTTTAAGTTTAGTTAGTCTAGTTTAAGTTTAATTTAAAAATCACTTGAGGAAATTGAAAGAGGAGAGGAAAAACTATCTTAAAACTCAACATTAAAAAAACTAAGATCATGGCATCTGGTCCCATCACATCATGGCAAATAGATGGGGAAACAAAGGAAACAGTGAGCGACTTTATTTTCTTGGACTCCAAAATCACTGCAGATGGTAACTGCAGCCATGAAATTAAAAGACGCTTGTTCCTTGGAAGAAAAGCTATGACCAACCTAGTCAGCATACTAAAAAGCAGAGACATTACTTTGCCAACAAAGGTCCATCTAGTCAAAGCTATGGTTTTTCCAGTATCAAGTATGGATGTGAGAGTTGGACCATCAAGAAAGCTGAGAGCTGAAGAATTGATGCTTTTGAGCTGTGGTGTTAGAGGAAACTCTTGGGTGCCCCTTGGACTGCAAGGAGATCAAACCAGTCCATCCTAAAGAAATCAGTCCTGAATATTCATTGGAATAACTGATGGTGATGGTGAAGTTGAAGTTCCAATACTTTGTCCACCTGATGTGAAGAACTGACTCCTTAGAAAAGACCCTGATGTTGGGAAAGACTGAAAGCAGGGGGAGAGGGAAACGATAGAGGATGAGATGGTTGGATAGCATCACTGACTCAGTGAACATGAGTTTGAGCAAACTCTGGGAGTCAGTGATGGACAGGGAAGCCTGGAGTGCTGCAGTCCATGGGGTTGCAAATAGACAGACATGACTGAAATGAAATGAACTGAACTGAACTTGAAGAATCATGCTTCTGACTATACTGACTTTTGTCAGCAAAGTGATGTCACTGCTTCTTAATATGCTGCTTATGTTTGTCTTAGAGTTCCTTCCAAGGAATAAAGGTGTTCATTTAGATTGTTTATTTAAGATTTTTCTTGTTTCCTTAGATAAGATTTTTCTTGCTATAAACTTCCCTGTTAGAATTGCTTGTTGTATTCCAAGGTTTTTTTGATCATCATGTTTTCATGGTCATTTGTCTCTAGGTATTTTTCATTTCCTCTTTGATTTCTGCAGTGATCAATTTTTTATTGAATATTGTTTAGCATCCACGTATTAGTGTTTATCATTTTTTCCCTATAATTGATATCTATTCCCATTGCATTGTGTTTGGAAAAGAAGGCTCATATGATTTCAAATTTCCTAACTTTACTGAGGCTTTTTTTGTGTGGCTTAAGATGTGTCTTTTCCTGGAAAATGTTCCATGTGCACTTTAGAAGAAATTGTTTTCTGCTGCTTTCTAATTGTTTCATAAATATCAGTAAAGCCCATTTGGTCTCACATGTCTTTTAATCTTTATTTTTCCTTGTTGAGTTTTAGTCTGGATGATCTGTCCATTGATGTAAGTGAAGTGTTAAAGCCCTCCACTATTTTTGTGCTACTGTCAGTTTCCCTTTTTTTATGGCTAGTACCATTTGACATATATTCTGAGGTGCTCTTATTTTGGGGTCAAGCACATAGTTAACAATTGTTATATCTTCAATGTAAGAATTGATCCCTTGATCATTAGGTAGGGTTCTTTGTCTCTGTTAATAGTTTTGATTTTATATGTTCATATTGCCAAGTTGTTAATTGTTTTGGATTTGATTTGTAGGTTTTTTTTTCTTTGCTTCCTCTTTGATTCACTTCTCTTTTCATTTGATGACTATCTTTAGTTATTTTTTTTATTGCTTTGTGTGTGTATCTAGTGTAGATTTTTGGTTTGCAATTTCCATGAGGTTTTGCAAAGCAGTCTATATATATGAGATTGCTTCAATTTTGGCCTCAGTTCCCAATGCATTTCCAATATTCTCCATTTCTACTCTCCTCACAATTGCTGGATTTGATAGCATACTTTTGTGGATTTCCTACCTTTAGTTTTGGCTTGCCTTTCCTGGTGAGATTTCCAATTTTATATATTTTTTCATGGTTTCCTTTTCTTTTTAACCTAGAGAATTTTCTTTATTATTTGTTGTAAAGCTGGTTTGATGGTCTTTAGCTTTTGCTTATCTGTAAAGCCTTTGATTTCTTTTCTTTTCTTTTTTAGCCTTTGATTTCTTCTTCAAATTTTGAGGAGTACAATATTCTTCTTGTACTGAATACTTGCTGAGTACAATATTCTTGGTTGTAGCTGTTTCCTTTCACCTGTGTAAATATATTGTGCCACTCCTTTTTGACCTGCAGAATTTCTGATATCTAATTAAGGGAATCCCAATAAACTGATAATCTTATGGGGATTCCCTTGTATGCTATTTGTTGCTTTTCCCTTGTTGTTTTAATATTTTCTTTGTTTTTAATTTTTTCTGAGTTTGATCAATGTGAATCTTGGCATGTTCCTCCTTGGATTTATCTTGTATGGGACTCTCTGAGCTTCCTGGTCTTCAGTGAGTGTTTCATTTTCTATGTAAGGAATGTTTTTAACTCCAATCTCTGGAAATATTTTCTCAGGCCATTTCCTTCTCTCTTCTGCTTCTGGGAGTCCTGTAATGTGAATGTTGGTTCATTTAATGTTGTCCCAGAAGTCTCTGAGACTGTCTTTATTTCTATTTTTTTTTTTACCCTGTTCCATGACAGTGATTGCCACTACTCTGTCTTCCAGCACACTTACTCATTATTCCACATTTTTTATTCTGCTACTGATTTTTTCTAGTGTTTTTTGCATTTCAGTTATTGTATTGTTCATCTCTGTTTGTCTCTTCTTTAAATCTTTTAGCTCTTTATTAAATATTTCTTACATCTTCTTGGTCTGTGTCTCTAGTCTTATTCAAAAATCTTAGATCATCTTTACCATCATATTTTAAATTCTCTTTCAGTAAGATTGCCCGTCTTGTTTTCATTTAGTTGTTTTTGTGGGTTTTGTTCTTGTTCCTTCATCTGGAACATATTTCTCTGCCTTCTCATTTTGCCTAACTTTCTCTGTTTGTGGCCTGCTTTTTGTAGGATGCAGGATCTTAGATCTTCTTGCTTCTGTTGTCTGCCTCCTGGTGGGTGGGATTGGTCTTGGGGATAGTTCAGGCTTCTGGTTGGGAGGGACTAGTGTCTGCCTGCTGTCAGGTGGAGTTGGGCTACATCCCTCAAGTGGGCAGGGCCATAATAAGTGTTGTATTTAGAGGTGACTATGAGCTTAGTATGGCTTTAGGGACCTGGTCTGCTCATGGATTGGGCTGTGTTCCTTTCCTGATGAATGTTTGAACTGTTGCATTCTGGCACTGGAGCCTGCAGGCCATTTGATAGGTCCAGGTCTTGGAGTCAAAATGGTGACCTCTGGCAGAACTCACTCTGCTCAATAATCCCTGGTCCTCTGCCACCATTCTCCCTGCTCCCCAGTGAGCAACAACTGACCCCACCTGCCAAGGGGACTCTCCAAGACCCTCAGGTAGGTCCAGCCCAGTTTCCTCTGGAGTTACTGCTCTGTCTCAGTGTACACAAAACCTTGTGTGTATACAGAAACGGTTCAGTGTCTGTTTTCCCCTGTCCTGTGGAGCTCCTGCCCTCAAGCCCCTCTGGCCCTCAAAGCCAAATGCTCTGGGCAGGGGAGTGGATTTCTCCTCCTGATGCCAGGACTTCAGCCTGAAGAGTCTGCCTTGGGGCTCAGAACTCTCACTCTTGTTGGAGAACTTCTGTAATATAATCATTTTCCAGTTTGTTGGTTGCATAGTTGGAAGATATGAGACTTGATTATGTTGTGAAAACACCCCTTCTACATCCCATTGTGGTTTCTTTGTCTTTGAATAAAATAAATTTTGAAAGGTGCCAATATTTTTGTTGATTGTTGAGCAGTTAGTTTTGATTTTTCTGTTTTCATAAGAGGGGTCTTCTACTCAAGTCCTTCTACTCCATCATGTTTTCCAACATCAAAGGGTTGCTGTAATTTGAATGCCTGCTGCCTATTCTCTCAGCATGTGCTCGTCATTATCACCTTGATATTGGGTATGCAGGTACAGTGACCCTTTCATGCTTTTACAATGGTGATGGCAGTACTTGGTACCTGATATCAAGCCTCCTACTGGTGGCTGCAGCCCACCCATTCCCAAGTCAGAGGAAGCAGGGCTTTGCACCTGCTCAGTAGTTTCATAGGTGTGGCTGCACCCTGTGCACTCCTGGGACATGGGTAGCAAGACTTGGAGTCTGCTCCTGGAACTCCTAGAGGTAGCTGCTGCTCGTGCACTCCTAGAACAGTGAGGGCAGTGTTTGGCATCAACTCTTGGGTTTTGTAGCAGCAACCCCAGCCATGCTCGCGTCTGGAGCCCAGGATGACAGTGATGACTTATGCCTGCTACTGCCGCTCCTGTAGGCACTGTCCTGTTGTCTTGGGATACTCACAGGGAAACCAGCTCTCTTAAGGTGGTTCTGCCCTCTTCTCATGTTCCCTTCAATAAAGCTGCCTTGCTCCTCTGGTGGGTCCAGGATTCCTCTGAGTATATGTGTACTTAACAAAGCCCAGCCTCTTCAGGCTGTGTCCACACAGCCAACCTCAATGATCTCCTTAGGTCTGACCATTGAGGCCTGAACTTTAGTACCCAGCTTTAATCCAGTCATGGATGAGTGTCTCAGGATAGGGAATGTAAGGTGGCTGTGCAGAACTTGTGTACAAATCACCCTCTGTTTTGCCTTCTGCAAACTGAATGCTGCTCTCTCATCCTAGGCTCTGAAGATCCCTTTCTGTCCAGGCTGATCTTCCCACTGGTGAGGAGACTTCCCAGGGTATGGGAACACTTCCTCCTTTACAGCTTCTTCCTTGGGGTGCAGAACCCATCTTGATTTCTTTTTGTTTGTTTGTTTTTCTTTTTGTTTTACCCAGATACATGGAGGTTTCATTGCCCATTCAGAAGTGTGTCTGAGTTCTGCCAGTCTTCACTAGCTATTCTGTGTGAATTGTTCCACTTGTAGACACATTTTTAATATTTTTGTGGGATAAGGTGTGCTTGACATCCTACTCCTCTGTTATCTTGATTGTGCCCCCTACATTGAGATATTTTAACAAGAAAGTAAAAATATAAAAAAGGACCAAACTCTAATGTCTCACCAAAAACCTACCGGAACTGGTAAACGAATTCAGCAAAGTTGTAGGATAAAATATTAATGCACAGATATCTGTTTCTTTTCTATATATCAATAATGAACAATCAAGAAGAGAAGTTTAAAAATCTCTTTTAAAATCACAACAGAAAGAATAAAATATATACAAATAATCTTAACCAAGGAGTTACATAAACTATAGCCCTAAAAGTATAAAACAATGGTGAAAGAAATTGAAGATGATACAAAGAAATGGAAAGATAACCTGAACATTAGTATTGGATAATTAATATTACTAAAATGTTGATATTACCCAAATAAATCTACAGATTTAATGTAATCCTTAACAAAATACCAATGGTATTATTCTCATAACAGAACAAATAATCTAAAATTCATATTGAACTAGAAAGAGCACTGAATTGCAAAAGCAATCTTGAGTAAAAAAAAAAAAAAAACACTCCTAGACTTCAGACTATAGTATAAAGCTATGGAAATAAAAAGACTGTGGTACTGCCACAGCAACATACAAGTAAATAAATGTAACAGTAGAGAGAGCCCAGAAATAAACTCACATACCTATGGTCAATGAATATATGACACAAAGGAGACAAGACTACACAATGAAGAAAACAGTCTCTTCAATTAGTGGTGTTGGTAAAACTGGACAGCTGTATGCAAAATAATGAGATTAGAACATTTTTTCACACCATATACAAAAATAAACTCAAAATGGCTTAAAATCTTAAAAGTACAAACAGAAATCATAAAAGTCCTAGAAGAGAACACAGGCAGAACATTCTTTAACACAAATCATACCAATATTTTTTGGTACTCTCTCAATGCAAAAGGAATAAAAGCATACATGAATATGACCTGGTTAAAATTAAAAGTCTTTGCACAGCAAAAATAAACCACTGACAAAACAAAAAGACCTATAAAATGGAAGAAAACATTTGCAAATGATATGACAGACAAGGATTTATTTATCCAAATATAGAAACAGCACATACAATCCAATATCAAAGAAACAAACAATTCAATCAAAAATTGGGCAGAAGACCTGAATAGATATTCTTTCCAAAGAAGACACACGCATGGTTAATAGACACATGAAAACATGCTCAAATCACTAATTATTAGAAAAATGCAAATCAGAAAACAATGTGATATTATATCACACCTTTCAGAATGGCTATCGTCAAACAGTCGACAAATAATAAATGTTGGAGAGAACATGTACCTAATGGAACAGTTGTACACTGTTGGTGGGAATGAAGCTGTTGCAGTCACTGTAGAAAACAGTAAAGAAGTTCTTCCAAAAACTAAAAAAATAGAACTACCACATGATCCAGTAATTCCACTCCTGAGTATATAACAGGAAAAAAAATGAAAATACTAATTTGGAAATATACAGGCATCTCAGTGTTGATAGCAACACTAATTACAATAGCCAAGATATGGAAGCAATCCAATGTTCTTCAATATATTAATGGATAAAGAAGATATGATAAAAGTCATAAAAAAGAATGAAAATTCTGTGGTTTGCAACAATATAGATGCCCCTAGAGGGTATTATGGTTAGTGAAATATGTCAAAGACAAATGGTCATTTTTTCACATGTATGTGGAATCCAAAAAATAAAACAAATGAATATACCCAAAAGTATTTAATGAACAGAAACAGACTCATAGATATAGTAAACAAACTAATGGTTACCAATAGGAAAAGTGAAGTGAGATGAGGCAAGATACATGCATGGGATTAAGAGATATATACAAATCTATGTAAATTAAACAACAAAGATACACTATAAGGAGAAGGAATTATAACCATTATTTTGTAATAAATTTAAATGGTGTATACCTATAAAAATATTGAATCACTATGTTGCACACCTGAAACTAATATAATATTGTAATTATAAATAAACTTCAAATAAAATATCAAAGAATGTCCAGAACTCCCCAAACATGGGGATAGGTATGGCAATCCAGGTACATGAAGATTAAAAGCTACCAAACAGCTTCATTCAAAAAAGATTTTCAATGAGATGCATTACAGTCAAGCTTTAAATGATTCTCTCTTCCAAGAGAAAAATCTTGGAACTAGGAAGGGATAAAACAATCATCTGATACAAGGGGATCCTGATAGAGCTATCAGCAGGTTTCTCAGTAGAAACATGCAACCTGAGAGAGAGTAGAATAACATATTCAATGTACACCAAAAAAAAAAAAAAAAAAAACTACTCTTCACACAACAACAAAGTTCTCATTTATAGACAGGTTAAAAAAAGATAAAGGAATGTATTGCCATTGGACTCATTCTAGCAGAAATGCTAAAGAGAGTCCTTTAAGTTGAAACAAAAGGGCACTAACGAGTAACACGAAAGCATATGAAAGTATAAATTTCACTGGTGAAAATGTACTGCATAGTCAAAATCGAATTTAAAATGCTATAATATTGCAATAGTGGTAAGTTAACTAATTTCAAATCTCACATAAAGGTTAAGTTCAGTTCAGGCACTCAGTCGTGTCCCACTCTTTGAGATCCCATGAACTGCAGCACACCAGGAATCCCTGTCCATCACCACCCCCTGGAGCTTGCTTAAACTCATGTCCATCAAGTCGGTGATGTCATCCAACCATTTCATCCTCTGTAATCCCCTTCTCCTGCCTTCATTCTTTCCCAGCATCAGGGTCTTTTTTAAGGAGTCAGTTCTTCACATCAGTTGGCCAAAATATTGGAGTTTTGGCTTCAGTATCAGTCCTTCCAATGAATACTCCGGATTGATTTCCTTTAGGATTGACTGGTTTGATCTCCTTGCAGTCCAGGGGACTCTCAAGAGTCTTCTCCTACACCACCATAAAAAAAAAAAAAAAAAACCATCAATTCTTTGGCACTTAGGTTTCTTTATGGTCCAACTCTCACATCCATACATGACTACTGGAAAAACCATAGCTTTGACTAGACAGACCTTTGTTGGCAAAGTAATGTCTCTGTGTTTAAATATGCTGTGTAGGTTGGTTGTAGCTTTTCTTCCAAGAAGCAAGTGTCTTTTAATTTCATGGCTGCAGTCAGCATCTGCAGTGGTTTTGGAGCCCCCCAGAATAAAGTCTGCCACGTGTTTTCATTGTTTCCCCATCTATTTGCCATGAAGTGATGGGACCGAATGCCATGATCTTAATTTTCTGAATGTTGAGTTTTAACTCAACATTTTCACTCTCCTCTTTCACTTTCATCAAGAGGCTCTTTAGTTCTTCTCTTTCTGCCATAAGGGTGGTGTCATCGGCATATCTGAGGTTATTGATATTTCTCCCAGCAACCTTGATTCCACCTTTGCTTCATCCAGAGTAGCATTTCACATGATATACTCTGCATATAAATTAAATAAGCATGGTGACAATACACAGCATTGAGGTACTTCTCTCCCGATTTGGAGCCAGCCTGTTGTTCCATGTCGTTCTAATTGTTGCTTCTTGATCTGCACACATATTTCTTAGAATGCAGGTAAGGTGGTCTGGTATTCCGACCTCTAAGAATTTTCCAAAGTTTATTGTGATCCACACAGTCCAAGGCTTTGGTGTAGTCAATAATGTAGAAGTAGATGTTTTCTTAGAACTCTCTTGCCTTTTTGATGATCCAACAGATG
The DNA here is from genome assembly GCF_019320065.1 of Cervus canadensis. Lineage (NCBI taxonomy): Eukaryota > Metazoa > Chordata > Mammalia > Artiodactyla > Cervidae > Cervus > Cervus canadensis. Next base: position 29,288,415 of record NC_057419.1, read on the forward strand.
TTGGCAATTTGATCTTTGGTTCTTCTGCTTTTTCTAAATCCTGCTTGAATATCTGGAAGTTCACGGTTCACGTACTGTTGAAGCCTGGCTTTGAGAATTTTGAGCATTACTTTGGTAGCGTGTGAGATGAGTGCAATTGTGTGGTAGTTTGAACATTGTTTGTATTGCCTTTCTTTGGGATTTGAGTGAAAACTGACCTTTTCCAGTCCTGTGGCCACTGCTGAGTTTTCCAAATTTGCTGGCATATTGAGTGCAGCCCTTTCAGAGCATCATATTTTAGGATTTGAAATAGCTCAACTGGAATTCCATTACCTCCACTAGGTTTGTTCATAGTGTTGCTTCCTAAGGCCCATTTGACTTCACATTTCAGGATGTCTGACTCTAGGTGAGTGATCACACCAACGTGGTTATGTGGGTCATGAAGATCTTTTTTGTATAGTTCTTCTGTGTATTGTTGCCACCTCTTCTTAATATCTTCTGCTTCTTTTAGGTCCATACCGTTTCTGTCCTTCATTGTGTCCATCTTTGCATGAAATGTTCTCTTGGTATCTCTAATTTTCCTAAAGAGATCTCTAGACTTTCCCATTCTATTTTTCTCCTCTATTTCTTTGCACTGATCGCTGAGAAAGGCTTTCTTATCTCTCCTTTTTATTCTTTGGAACTCTGCATTCAAATGGGTATATCTTCCTTTTCTTATTTTTCTTTAGCTTTTCTTCTTTTCTCAGCCGTTTGTAAGCCCTCCTCAGACAACCATTTTGCCTTTTTGCATTTCTTTTTCTTGGAGATGGTCTTGATCACTGCCTCCAATGTCACGAACCTCCATCCATAGTTCCTCAGGCACTCTCTCTATGGGATTTAATCCCTTGAGTCTATTTTTCATTTCCACTGTATAATAGTAAAGGATTTGATTTAAGTCATACATGAATGATCTAGTGGTTTTCCCTACTTTCTTCAACTCAGCAATTCTGTCTCAGGGTATATCTGAAGGAAATGAAATCAGTGGTCAAAGAATTATCTGTACCCTCATTTGACTGCAGCATTATTTACAATAACTGACACAAGGAAACAAGGTAAATGTCCATCAACAGATAAATGGTTAAAGAAAATGTAACATATATAGAAACAGAATGCTATTAAAGTATTTTTTAAAAAGTAAATCCCATCATTTGTAACAAAATGGATAGAATGGATGGACCTTGAGAGTGTTTCTTAAGTGAAATAATGCAGACTGAGAAAAACAATAATCTCATATGTGGAATCTTAAAAAGAAACTTCATGGGAAAAGATATCAGATTGGTAGAAGTGGAGCTGGTGGGTGTGGAGGTTGGATGAAGGTGGTTAAAAGGTACAAACTTTCATTTATAAGATAAACAAGTACTGAAGATGGTATGTGCAACATAATAGCTATAGTTGCCAAAAAAAAGATATATTTGGAAATTGCTGAGAGTAGATCATTAAAGTTCTAAATACAAGGAAAAAATTACAACTATTAAAGAATATGGATGTTATCTCTAATTATTATGGTAAATATTTCATAATATATGTATGGAAATTATTATGTGGTACATCTTCAGCTTACACAGATTTGTATGTCAATTGTATATCAATAAAACTGAAGAAGTACATAAAATACTTAAATTTTTCTTCAAAATTAATAACAGCTTAAGTTCTCATTTTTCATGGTTTCAAAACACATTACAAAGATAACTTAGTCAAAAGGTATAGTACTGGCATGAAGACCTATATAAATATATATATCAATGAAACAGAAAAGAGCCCACCTGAATCTATGTGTATACTGCCATCTGATCCCTGATAAGAGTGCCAAGAATACACAAAAAGGAAATGATAGTCTCTTCAACTAATGGTTTTGGTAAAACAGGATATCCACAAACAACAGAGTGAAATTGGACTCTTATCTTGCATCATATGTAAATAGCAAAAATTGATTAAAGACATAAATATGCCAACTATAGCTCTGAAACTCCTAGGAAACAACATAGAGGTAAAGTCTCATGATTTTGCTGCTGTTAGTAATTTCTTGTATATGAGAGAAAAAATAAAGGCTACAAAAGCAAAATGGACATTAGAATTATATCTAGCTATAAAGTTTCTGCATAGTAAAGGGAAAAAAATAGAGTAAAAAGAGTCTACGGCATGGGAGAAGTATTTTTGAATTACATAACTGGCAATGTATTAATACTCAAAACATATGAAGAATTCATTCAATTTAGTGACCAACAAGCCCAAAATCACCCAATTAAGTAGTGGACAAAAGACTTGAACAAACATTTGTCTAAAGATGTGAAAATGGGTAACAGGTATATGAAAAGGTGTTCAATATTATTAGTCATAAGAGAAATGAAAAACAAAACCACAAAGTACCCCACGACTGTTAGGATAGCCAATATCTAAGCAAAAACATGAAAACAAAGAAACAGACAAAACCAGAAGAAATTGACACATTTATTCAGTTTTGGGAAATGAAATATGGAATAGTCACTACAGAAAGCAGAAGTTCCTCAAATAATTTAAAATATATGATTGAGTGTATGATCAAGTAATCTCACTTGTTAGTATTTTTCCAAATATTTAAAATTTGAAACTTGAAGAGTTACATTACTCCCATGTTCCTTGAAACATTTGTCACAATAACCAAGAGGAGGCAAGCAATCTAAATGCCCTTTGATAGATGAATCAGTAAACCAAATATTACATGCATACAATAGAATCACAATATTGTAAAATAATAATCCTCCAATTAAAATAAATAAATAAATTTTAAAAAGGAGGAAATACTATCATATGTGACAATATGGATAAACCTTGAGGACATTATGTTAAGTGAATAAGCCAGTTACATAAAGACAAATAGTTCAAGATTCAGTTATATGAGGTATCTAAGGTAGACAAATTCATGAAACAGAAAGAGTGTTATTTTCAAGCGTGTGGGGAAAGGAGGAAATAGGCAGTTGCTCTTAAATGGGTGTAAGGTTTCAGTTATGCAAGATTCTATAACAAAAATACTCTAGACTGGGTATCTTATGCAAAATACACAAAATTTCTTATAGTTATGGAGGCTGGGATATCCCAGATCAAGATGCCAGCAGCTATCTGGTGAGCTTACTTTCTGATTCATAGATGGCCATCTTTCTCTGTGTCCTCACATGGTGGTAAAGAGGCGAGACATCTGTGGGGCATCATATAAGAGCATTAATCCCATTCTTGAGTACTCCAATCTCATGACCTCCACTATCAAAGTCCAAGATTTTAACATACAAATTATGGGGAGACAAAAACATTCAGTCCATAATATTTGGTCACTATTCTGACATCAAAATAATGTCCTTCTCACCTGCAGAACACATCCATTGCATCCCAATAGTTCCAAAAGGCTTTCCTCATTCCAACATTAACTCTAAATTAGAAGTTAAAAATCTCATCTAAATATCATATAAATCAGATATGGGTGAGACTCAAAGTATGGTTTATTCTGAAGCAAATTCTCTCTAGCTGTGAACCTGAGAAACCAAACAATTTATGTGTTTGCAAAATTCAATGGTGGGATTTGAAGAGGAGAATTAGGGGAAGAATAAAGGTACCAAGTAAGTCTAAAACTTAACAGGAACCTTAAACATTCAGGTTCAATAATAATTATCTTTGAACTCTACTGCAATAAGTAAAAAAGAAGAGCAAAATAAAAAGTAAAAGAAAAAAAGAAAATAATAGAGCAGAAATCAATAAAATTGGAAATAGGAAAACAATAGAGTAAAAGCTATTAAAGAAAAAACTATTTTTAAAAATGTTTTATTGAAGCATACTTGATTCACAATATTACATTAGTTCCAGGTATACAATATAGTGATTCAATATTTTTTCTAGATTATTCCAAATTAAAGTTATAAAACATTGACTATATTTGCTGTGCTATGCAATATATATCCTTCTAATTTATTTGTTTTACACATAGCAGTTTCTACCTCTTAATCTCTTATCCCTATGTTGCCCTCCCACCTTCCCTTGTCCCAGTGTTAATCACTAGTTTATTTTCTATACCTGTAAGTCTGATTCTGTTTTATTATATTCTTTTAAGTTTTATTTTTTTATATTCCACTTATAAGTGATTAATGAAGTATATGTCTTTCTCTTTCTTATTTATTCCATTAAGCATAATAAACTTCAGGTCCATCTATATTGTTGCAAATGGCACAATTCTATTATTCTATATGAGTAATGTATACACACACACACACACACACACACATATATATCTACAAGCACACACATGTACATGCAGAAGAGTGCATGTAAAACTTGTGAAATCTGAATAAGGTCTGAATTGTACCAATATTTATTTCCTGACTTTGATTCTCTCCTATAGTTCCACAAGATATTAACATTGGGGAATGCTGAGTGAAAGGAGTATGGGATCTTCCTGTATATTTAGCACCTTCCTGTTAATCAATAATTATTTCAAAATAAAATGCTAAAACAAACAGATGTGTGTTATAGTGAAATATGTATATTTATAAAATTCAACATTTATTTATGATTAAAACTTTTACTAATTAACAATAGATAGGAGCATTCTCAACCTGATAGAAGACATTTACAAATGATCAAGCTACAGCTAGCATCTACTTAAAGATAAGAGACTGAATTGATTTCCCCCATTGATGGGTAACAGAGAAAGAGCACTTTCTGTCACCACATCTATGCAACATTTTGCTAAAGCACAAACAGTCAAGAAAAAGAGAAGACTATTTTCCAGTGCTGGAAAGAAGAAGAAAAATTGTTTCTATTTACAAACAACAAGGCCATCAACCTAGAAAATTCCAAATAACCTATCAAAATAATAGGAATTAATATTGCAGCAAGCACACATGATACAAAATAAATATACACAACTGTATTTTATATAACTAGCAATTAAATATAACTAGCAATAAAAACTGGAAGTTGAAAATTTATTTATTTAAAAATTTTATTTTATTGGAGTATAGTTGACTTACAATGTTATGTTAGTTTTAGATGTACAGAAAAATGATTCAGCTATACATGTGCATATATTCATTTTTAGATTCTTTTCTCATATAAGTTATCACCAAATATTGAATAGATTTCCTTTTTTCCTAAACAGTAGGGGCTTGTTGGTTATCTATCCTATATATAGCAATATATGTGTGTTCATCCCAGACTTCTGGCTTATCTTACCTCCCACATTTCCATTTTGGTAACAATAAGTTTGTTTTCAATAACTATATGTCCATTTCTGTTTTAAAATAAGTTCATTTGGGCTTCCAGTTTAAGATGGCAAAGTAGAAGGACATGTGCTCATCAACTCCTGCAAAAGCACCAAAATTTCAACTAGCTATTGAAATACCATCGACAGGAGGACACTGGAACGCACCAAAAAAAGATGTTTTACACTCTAAGGACAAAGAAGAAGCCACAGTGAGACAGTAGGAGGGGTGCACATGGTAAAATCAAATCCCATACCTACCAGGTGGGTGACCCACAAACTGGAGAATAATAATACCAAAGTTCTCCCACAGTTGTGAAAGTTCTGAACATGACATCATGCTTCCAAGCCTTGGGATATGACAAAGGGACTGGGAATCCCTAGGGAGTCTGACTTTGAAGGCCAGCAGGATTTGATTATAGGACTTTCACAGGACTCGGGGAAACAGTCTGGGAAACTCCAGTCTTGGAGGGCACAAACAAAAGCTTGCACACAACAAGAAAGAGGAAAGCAGCAGTGAACCCGCAGAAGACTAAACCAAAACTACCTGCTAGTGTTGGAGGGTCTCCTGTGGAGGCATGGGTCAGCAGAGACTCACCACAGGGACAGGGGTCATGGCAGGAGTAGTCCAGGAAGGTCCTCATTAGTGTAAGCCCTTTTTGAGGTCACCAATAACCCTACCATAGAGCCCAGAGACCTCAGGACTGGGTCACCTCAGGCCAAACAAATACCAGGGAGGTAGCACAACCCCAACCACAAGCAGATAATTGTATTAAAGTTTTACTGAGCAAGGCCCTACCCACCGGGGCATGACCCAGTTATTCCCACAGACAGTCCCTCCCATCAAGAAGCTTACACAAGCCTCTTAGCCTTCTCCATCAGAGGGCAGACAGAAGAAGCAAGAAGAACAACAGTCCCATAGGGGCTAAAACAAAAGCCACATTACAGAAAGTTAATCAGGATGAAAAAGCAGAAAATTACATCCCAGATGAAGGGACAAGATAAATCCCCAGAAAAACAACTAAACAAAGTGGAGATAGGCAATCTTCCAGAAATAAAATTCAGAATAATGATAGTGAACATGATCCAGGATATTGGGAAAACAATGGAGAAGATACAAGAAGTCTTTACCAAAGACCTAGAAGAACTAAAGAACAAACAGATGAACAATACACTAGAAAGAATCAATAGCAGAATAACTGAGGCAGAGGAATGGATAAATGACATGGAGAACAGAATGGTGGAAATCACTGCTGCAGAAAAGAATACAGAAAAGAAATGAAATGAAGACAACACAGGAGACCTCTGGTACAACACTAAACACACCAACATTGGCATTATAGGGGTCTCAGAAGGAGAAGAGAGAGAGAAAAGGACCTGAGAAAATACTTGAAGATATATAACTGAAAACTTTCCTAACATGGGAAAGGAAACAGTCAACCAAGTCCAGGAATCACAGAGAGTCTCAGGCAGGATAAACCAAAGGAGGAACACACTGGCACACATGGCAATCAAACTGACAAAAATTAAAGAAAAAAATAAAATATTAAAAACAACATGGGAAACACGACAAATAACACACAAGGGAACTCCCATCAGGCTATCAGCTGATTTCTCAACAGAATCTCTACAAACCAGAAGGGAATGGAGTGAAATATTTAAAGTGATGAAAGGGAAGAACCTACAAGCAAGAATGCTTTATCCAGCAGGACTCTCATTGAAATGTAATGGAGAAATCAAAAGCTTTCTAGAGAAACAAAAGTTAAGAGAATTCAGCACCACCAAACCAGCTTTACAACTAAATGCTGAAGAAACTTCTCTAGGCGGGAAACACAAGAGAAAGAAAAGACCTACAACAAATAAACCCAAAACAATTAAGAAAACAGTAATAGTATCATGCATACATGCATGTGCTCACTTGCTTCAGTCGTGTCCAACTCTTTGTGACCCTATGGACTGTAGCCAGCCAGGCTCCTCTGTCCATGGGACATCCCCAGGCAAGAATACTGGAGGGGGTTGCTATATCCTCCTCCAAGGGAATGTTTCCAACTCAGGGATCAAACCCACATCACCTGCATTGCAGGCAAATTCTTTAATGCTCAGCTACTGGAGAAGCCCATAATAGGATCATATATATTGATAATTACTTTAAATGTAAATGAATTAAAGGCACTAACCAAAAGACATAGACTGACTGGGCAGATGAAAACATGTGCATGTATGCGTTTCCACTTACCACATCATTCTGCTTGAGCCCCCAAATTGTATGTGATTATTTTTATTGTTAGGTTAATCATATTCCCATTGTGGCTCACAATTGTAATCATCTTTTATTTTTTTGTCTGGCTATTGATTGTGAAAACTGATAAACATCTTTTACCTTGTGATTATGTAGTTATTACTCATTTAATGCCATTGTATCATGATTGGTCAACAGAAAAATAATAAAACTCTGTATTACCAAACCTATCATTTAATAGAAAAATTTTTAATCACTTAAAAAAAATTCAGATGTATATCAGAATTACCTTGGAATTTTTTGAAAAATAGAAATGCCCAGGTAGTGCTTTTTTTTTCTCCAGAGCCTCAGATATATTTCTAATGAGCAGCCATGTTTAAAAACAACTGGACTATATAAGGATTTTTTTACTTTTATCTAGTTTGTTACACTTTTTCTATTTCATATTCAGTGCTCCCATTTCATTTAGCTTATGTTTTCCAATTTCTCCATCTCTTTTCCCCCTTGATGTTCTTCTCATCTTTATCAAGCATAGTAGAAAAGCTTTTGTATACATATATATATATATAAATAACATGTATATAATATATATATATTTCAGAAAAGATGAATTTTTGCCTAACTAAAATATTTGATTCTATTTGATGGACTTAGTATGAATAGAATGCTAGATATCTTATAATAACCTATAATGTAAAATAATTTCAAAAGTATGCATGTGTATATCTTCTTGCTGTGCACCTGAAACATAGTAAGTCAACTATATTTCAATAATATATATATATATATAAAGATAAAAAAATAAAATAAGTTTATTTTCTTTTTCCTTTTTAAACTAGATTGCACATGAGTGATATCATATGATATTTAGCTTTTCCTGTATGACTTACTTAACCTACTATGATAACCTCCAAGTCCATCCATGTTGCTGCAAATGGTATTATTTCATTCTTTTTAAAGGTCAAAAAATATTTCAATGTATATATATATACCTACAACATCTTCTTTATCCATTCTTCTGCTGATGCACAATTAGGGTGCTGCTGTGACTTGACTACTATAAATAGTGCTGCAGCAAACATTGAGGTTCGTGTATATTTGGCTGATTCATGTCAATGTATGGCAAAAAAACACTACAATATTGTAAAATAATTAGCCTCCAATTAAAATAAATAAACTATTATTATATTATTTAATTGTGGTTTTCTCTGAACATATATGCCCAGAGGTGGGATAGTTGGGTCACATGGTAGTTCTATTTTTAGTTGTTTTTTTAATTAAATGAACCTCTATACTGTTCTTTATACCAGTTGTACAAAATTTAGACTTCCACCAATGGTGTAGGAGGGTTCCCTTTCCTCCAACTCTCTCCAGCATTTGTTATTTATAGAGATTTTGATGTTTGTCATTCTGACAAATGTGAGGTGATATCTCATTGGAGTTTTGATTTGCATTTCTCTAATAATTAATGATGTTGAGTATCTTTTCATGTGTCTCTTGCCCATCTGTATATCTTCTGTGGAAAAATGTCTATTTAGATATTTTTGCCCATTTTTAATTGGATTGTTTGTTTTCTGATACTGAGCTACATGAGATGTTTGCATATGCATATTTTGAAGATTAATCCCATGTTGGTCTCTTCGATTGTAAATGTTGTCTTCCATTCTGTGTATTGCCTTTTTGTTTTGTTTATGATTTACTTTGCTGTGTAGAAGCTTTTAAGTTTAATTAGGTCCTATTTGTTTATTTTTGCTTTTATTTTCATTATTCCAAAATGTGGATCAAAAAAGATCTTGCTGTGATTTACACCAGACAGTGTTTTGCACAAGATTTTCTCTAGCAGTTTTGTAATGTCTGGCCTTACATTTAGATCTTTGATCCATTTCTAGTTTATTTTTATGGTGTTGGAGAGTGTTCTAAATTCATTGCTTTACATATAGCTGTCCAGTTTTCTCAGCACCACTTATTACAGAGATTGTCTTTTCTCCATTGTATATCCATGCATTCTTTGAAGTAGATTAATTGAAGTTAGGTGTGTGAGTTAATTTCTTGGCAGTCTATCCTGTTCCATTGATCTATATTTCAGGTTAGGTGCCAGGACTATACTATTTTGATGAGTGTGGTTTTGTAGTAGAGTCTGAAGTCTGGGAGTCTGATTCCCCCAGCTTCATTTTTCTTTCTCAGAATTGTTTTGTCTACTCAGGATCTTTTTTGTTTCCATAAAGATTCTGTGGATGGTAACTAAAGAGATGGAATTAAAAGATGCTTTCTCCTTGGAAGGAAATTGTTAGTAACTCAGTTGTATCCAACTCTTTGCAACCCTGTGGACTGTATCCTACTACACTCCTTTGTCCATGGAATTCTCCAGGCAAGCATACTGAAGTGGGTTGTCATGCCCTTCTCCACGGGGTATTCCCAACCCAGGGATCAAACCTGGGCCTCCTGCATTGCTGGCAGACTCTTTGCAATCTGAGCTACAAGGAAAGGTTTGACAAACTTAGACAGTGTATTAAAAAGCAGAGACATCATTTTGCTGACCAAGGTCCAAATAGTCAAAGCTATGTTTTTTCCAGTGGTCATGTATGGATGTGAGAGTTGGACCGTAAAGAAGACTGAGTGCTGAAGAATTGATGCTTTCAAATTGTGTTGCTGGAGAAGACTTTTTAGAATCCCTTGTACAGAAAGGAGATCAAATCAGTCAATCCTAAAAGAAATCAACCCTGAATATACATTGGAAGGGCTGAGGCTAAAGCTGAAGCTCCCATACTTTCACCACCTGATAGGAAGAGCTGAATCATTGGAAAAGACCTTGATACTGGTAAAGATTGAAGGCAAAAGGAGAAGAAGGAAGCAGAGGATGAGATGGTTATATAGCATCACCAACTCAATGGACATGAATTTGAGTAACTCTGTGAGATAGTGAAAGACAGGAGTGCCTGGCATGCTGCAGTCCATGGGGTTGCAAAGAGTCAGACACGATTTAGTGACTGAACAGCAACAAAAAACAAAAGATTTCGGACTTTTTTGTTGTTGCTGTTGTTCTAGTTCAGTGAAAAATGTCGGTGATTACCTGATAGGAATTGCATTGAATCTGTAGATTGCCTTGAGCAGTATAGTCATTCTGATGATATTGATTCTTCCAAACCAAGAATATGGACTATCTTTCTATCTGTTTGTGTCACCTCCAATTTCTTTCATCAGCATGTTATAGTTTTCATAATAGAGAGCTTTTGTATCCTTAGGTATGTTTATTTCTAGGCATTTTATTAATTTGAGGTGATGGTAAATTGGTTTCCTTAAATCCCCTCTTTATTTTTCATTGTTAGAGCTTAGTGATCTCTATAAAATTTTGTATGCTACAATTTACTGAATTAATTGATGAACTCTAGTAGGTTCCTGGGAGCACCTTTTGGATTTTCTGTGTAGCATACTGTTTATGGGGTTCTCAAGGCAAGAATACCAAAGTGATTTGTATTCCCTTCTCCAGTGGAACACGTTTTGTCAGAACTGTCCACAATGATCTGTCTGTCCTTGGTGGCCCTACATGGCATGACTCATAGTTTCATCGAGTTATACAAGTCTGTGATCCATGTGATCATTTTGGTTATGTTTTTGTGATTGTGATTTTCTTTGTGTCTGTCCTCTGGTGGATGAGGATAAGAGGCCTGTGTAAGCTTCCTAATGGGAGGGACTGGCTGTGGGGAAAACTGGGTCTTGTTCTGGTGGGCAAGGCCATGCTCAGTAAGTCTTTAATCCAATTTCCTGCTAATGCATAGGGCTGTGGGAGAGAAAATAAAGTCTCTCACTGTTTCCTTTGTTTACCCATCTAGTTGCCATTAACATAAAGGTTAAGAGACAAAATTGTTAAAAATAACAATAGTTTCCATATTTTATTAATGGATACACAATAAAATATGTAAATTGGAACATAACTAAATAAGGAGAATAATTCAGATTGGTAGAATTTTCTCATGGAAATGAAAATTAAATTATCAGGCAAAGGAGAAAAGGAAAGATATACCCATATTATGCAGCGGCTCAATGGCAAAGAATCTGTCAGGAATGCAGAAGCTGCAGGAGACTCAGGTTTGAATCCTGGGTAGGGAAGATCCCCTGAAAGAGGGCATGGCAACCCACTCCAGTATTCTTGTCTGAAGAATCCCATGGACAGTGGAGCCTGGGCTTTTACAGTCTATAGGGTCACAAAGAGTCAGACACGACTGAAGCTATTCAGCATGCACACACAAGATGTATTATAAAAGCATTATAATAACCACCCATCAAAAAATATGATAAACATACAAACAATAAAGAAACAGAATTAAACCATACAGCAACAAAATAATAACTCACAATAAAACTAGTAGAGACAAAGAAATGAACAAAAGAACTACAAAACAATCAGAAAACAGTTAAAATTTCAATAGCAATTCTTTACCTATTACTAATTAATGTGAATAAAAATTGTTAAATCCTCCAATTAAAAGACATAGATTTGCTAAATGGATGAAAAACCAAAATTCAACTATATGCTCCTACAAGAAAATTGCTTAAGCTTTAAGAACACCACAAGACTGAAAGTGAAGAAATAGAAAAATGTGTTTCATGCAAATGGAAACCAAAAGAGAGCATGCATAGCTATACTTATGTCAGAAAAAATAGGCATTAGGAAAAAACTGTAGTGAGACAAAGAAGGATACTATACAATAATTAACCAATTGATTCATCCAGAGGCTATAAACACTTATGTACCAAATATTGGAGTACCTAAAAGTTGCAACAATTATTAATAAATCTTAAGGGAAAAATAGTCAGTGATGCAATAGTTATTGGGGTTTCCAATTCTCACTTTCAACAATGTATAGATTATCCAGACAAAGAATCAATAAGGCAACTTTGGACTTGAACTATACTTTAGAACAAATAAATATGATAGATATATGCAGGACATTGCATTCAACAGCAGCAGAGTACACATTCTTCTCAAGTGCACAAAAAACATTCTCCAAAATAGATCACATGACACATCACAAAAAATTGTCTTAGAAAATTTGAAAAGATTGAAACCACACCAATTATTTATTCAGACCGCAATGAAATTAGAAATCAATAACAAGAGAAAGTTGGAAATTTTACAAATCGTGGAGATTTAATGCAAATACTACTTAGCCAAAAAAGGGGCAAAAATCAAAAGGAAAATGAGAAATCATCTTGAGACCAATGAAATCAGAAGTTCAACATCAAAGCTTATCTATCTAATGCTGCAAACGTCGTTCTAAGAGGGAAGTTCATAGTGATAAATGACTATATTAAAAAACATGACATATCTCAAATAAACAACCTCAATTTACATCTCAAAGAATTAGAAAAAGAAGGAACTAAGCCAAAAGATAGCAGAGGGGAGAAAATAACAAATGCAAGATCCAGGGTGAAAATGAATTAGAAACTAGAAAACATTTTTTTAAAAAATCAATGAATCTAAGTATTGGCTTTTTCAAAAGATAAAACTAGTTGTCAAAATGTTATCTATATTAAGAAAAAATAGACAGGACTTACATAGATTAAATTAGAAATGAAAGAGAAGGCATTACAATCAATACCGCAGCACAGAAATGCAAAGGATTATGAGATACTATTAACAACACATACCAACAAATTGGATAACCTTGAAGAAATAGGTAAATTCCTAGAAACATACAATCTTCCAAGATTAAATCAGGGAGAAATTTTCTAAAAAGCAGACTAATAATGAGTATATAAAAATTGAATTATGAATCAAAAATTTCCCAATACAGAAAACACCAGGATCAGATGGTTTCACTGGTAAATTATAATGAGAACTTAGCAGAATCAATGTCAATGTTTCTCAAAGTCTTTTTAAATATTGAAAAGAGGGAAAATTTCCAAACTAATTTTATGAGGGCAGCATTACACTGATAGCGAAGTCAGATAAAACACTATAGAAAAAAATAATTACAGATCAATATCCCTGGTGAGTATACATGCAAAAATTGTCAGTAAAATAACAGAAAATGGAATTCAGTAGCACATTATAAAGAACATTCATCATGATCAAGTGATATTTATCCCTGGGATACAAAGATAGTTCAACATATATGAATCAACAAATGTGATTAGTTCAGTTCAGTCACTCAGTTCTGTCTGACTCTTTACAACCCCATGGACTGCAGCACGCCAGACTTCCCTGACAGTTACCAACTACCTTAGCTTGCTCAAACTCATGTCCATAAAGTCGGTGATGCCACCCAGCAATCTCATCCTCTGTCATCCCCTTCTCCTCCTGCCTTCGATCTTTCCCAACATCAGGGTCTTTTCAAATGAGTCAGCTCTTAGCATCAGGTGGCCAAATTATTGGAGATTCAGCATTAGTCCTTCCAATGAAGAGTCAGGACTGATTTCCTTTATGATTGACTGGTTTGATCTCCTTGCAGTCCAAGGGACTCTCAAGAGTCTTCTCCAACAATACAGTTCAAAAGCATTGATTCTTCAGCACTCAGCTTTCTTTATGGTCCAACTCTCACATCCATACATGACTACTGGAAAAACCATAGCTTTGACTAGATGGCATTGTCAGCAAAGTAATGTTTCTACTTTTCAATATGCTATCTAGTTTGGTCATAGCTTTTCTCCCAAGGAGCAAGAGTCTTTTAATTTCTTGGCTGCAGTCACCATCTGCAGTGATTTTGAGCCCAAATAAATAGTCTTTCACTGTTTCCATTGTTTCCCCATCTATTTGCCACCATCTTTGTTTTTTGAATGCCGAGTTTTAAGCAAGCTTTTTCACTCTCCTCTTTTAATTTCATCAAGAGACTCTTCAATTCCTCTTCACTTTCTGCCGTAAGGGTGGTGTCATCTGCATATCTCAGGTTATTGATATTTCTCCTGGCAATCTTGCTTCTAGCTTGTGCTTCATCCAGCCCAGCATTTTACATGATGTACTCTGCATACAAGATAAATAAGCGGGGTGACAATATACAGCCTTGGCGTACTCTTTTCCCACTTTTGAACTAGTCCATTGTTCCATGTCTGGTTCTAACTGTTGCTTCTTGACCTGCATACAGATATCTCAGGAGGCAGGTAAATAAATGTGATACAACACATTAAAAATCATATATTAGTAGATACACAAAAAGCACTTGACAAAATATCACTTTCTTGATTATAATATTCAACAAATTGGGTATAGAAAAATGTTCCTCACCTTAATTAAGATCATGTACAACAAGGTCACTTTTAACACCATATTTGATGCTGAAAAGTTAAAAATGTTTCTTCTAAGAATGGGGTAAAAAATGATCCCCATCCTTTCCATTCACACTTATCACAGTTCTGGAGGTCCTACCCATAACCATTAGGTGTGAAAAATAAACAAAATGCATTAATATACAGAAGGAAAAGGTAAAATTACATTTGCAGATAACAGGATTTTATATTTAGCAAATTACAAAGATGCAAAAAAGTGTTTAAACTAAAAATCAATTCAATTAGTGGAAGAACACAAAACCAACAAGGAGAAAACAAATAATAAACTTTTTTTAAATCTGAAAAAAATAAGATGGTAATCTCTTCCACAATAGTGCCAAAATCAATGAAACACTTAGAAATTAATTTAACCAAAAAAATGATGGGCCTGAACAATGAAAACTATATACCTGTGATGAAAGAAATTAAAAATAAATGACAATATATCCTGTTTTCTTAGATTCGTAGAATTAATATTTTTTTCTAACGTCCAAAGCAATTTACAGATTTAATGTAATCACAATCAAAATTTCAATACCATTTTTCATAAAATAAAAATGACCATATAAAATTTATATGGAACCACAAAACACCCATTATAGCAAAAGCAATTGTGAGACAAAACAGAAAAATATGAAAGCTTCACACTACCTGTTTTCATGTTGTATTACAAAGTTATAGTAATCAAAACATTGTGGTGCTGACATGGGCACATAGAACATAGTAGTGGAATAGAAAGTCAGACATAAAGGCACACTTATGCAATCAACTAATTCTTTCTTTATTAATTTTTAATTTGCCTTACAAAATTGTGTTAGTATCTGCTGTCTGTACAACAGAAATATGTTAGTGTTGTTCAATAGCGTCCAACTCTGGGTACTCAAGGTCTGTAGCATGTCAGATTGACCTTTCCTTCATCATCTCCCAGAGCTTGCTCAAACTCATGTCCTTTGAGTTGGTGATGCCATCCAACCATCTTGTCCTCTGTTGTCACCTTCTCCTCCTGCCTTCACTCTTTCCCAGCATCAGGGTCTTTTCCAGTGCTCTTTGAATAAGATGGCCAAAGTATTGGAGCTTCAGCTTCAACATTGGTCCTTCCAATGAATATTCTGGGTTGATTCCCTTTAGGATTGAATAGTTTGATCTCTCTGCAGTCTGAGGGAATATCAAGAGTCTTTTCCAACATCACAGTTTGAAAGCATCATTTCTTTGGTGCTCAGCCTTCGCATTTCACAAGATGTACACTGCATATAAGTTAAATAAGTAGAGTGACAATATACAGCCCTTTTGTACACCTTTTCCAATTTTGAACCAATCTGTTGTTCCATGTCTAGTTCAAACTGTTGCTTCTTGACCTGCATACAGGTTTGTCAGGAGGCTGGTAAGGTGGTCTGGTATTCACATCTCTTTTAAAATAGATAACTAATAAGAGCATATTGTAGAGTGCAGGGGACTCTACTCAATACTCTGTGTTGACCTTAATCTGACGAAAATCCAAGAAAAGAGGGAATATATGTATTAATATATATACTTATCAGAGAAGACAATGGCACCCCACTCCAGTACTCTTGACTGGAAAACCCCATGGATGAAGGAGCCTGGTAGGCTGCAGTCCATGGGGTCGCCAAGAGTCAGACACGACTGAGCGACTTCCCTTTCTTTCACTTTTCAATTCCATGCATTGCAGAAGGAAATGGCAACCCACTCCAGTGTTCCTGCCTGGAGAATCCCAGGGACGGGGGAGCCTGGCTGGCTGCCGTCTATGGGGTCGCACAGAATCGGACACAACTGAAGCGACATAGCAGCATATACAATATCCTATACAGTATGTTCTTATTAGTTATCTATTTTATACATAGTCTCAATAGTGTATATAATACATACTCACATACTCTGTATGTTTTCTTTGAAAAACTTTCTATTTACCTCTTCTGCTCATTTTTGTTTGGTTGGTTGTTACTTATATTGAGCTTCATGAGCTGTTTGTACATTTTGGAGATTAATTCCCTGTCAGTTGCTTGGTTTGCAAATATATTTTCCCATTTTGAAGGTTGTCTTTTCATCTTGCTTATGGTTTCCTTTCTGTAAAACAAGCTTGTAATTTAAATTGAGTCCATTTGTTCATTTTTGTTTTTATTTTCACTACTTTACAAGATAGGTCAAAAAGATCTTGCTACAATTTATGTCAAAGAGGGTTCTGCTTATATTCCTCTAAGAGTTTTATAGTTTCTGGCTTTATATTTAGGTCCTCAATTCATTATATGGGCTTCCCTGGTGACTCAGACATAAAAGAATCCACCTGCAATATAGGAGACACGGGTTTGATCCCTGGGTTGGGAAGATCCCCTGGAGAAGTGAATGGCTACCCACTCCAGTATTCTTGCCTGGAGAATTATATGGACAGAGGAGCCTGATGGGCTACAGTCCATGGGCTCAGTGACAGACTTTATTTCTTGGGCTCCAAAATCATTGCAGATGGTGACTGCAGCCATGAAATTAAAAGATGCTTTCTCCTTGGAAGAAAAGCTATGACAAACCAAGACAGCATATTAAAAAGCAGAAACATCATTTTGCCAACAAAGATCCATATAGTCAAAGCTATGTTTTTTCCAGTAGTTATGTATGGATGAGAGAACTAGACCATAAAGAAGGCTGAGCACCAAAGACTTAATGCTTTCAAACTGTGGTTTTGGAGAGTCCCTTGGAATGCAAGGAGTTCAAACTAGCCAATTTTAAAGGAAATCAACCCAGATTATCCATTGGAATGACTGATGCTGAAGTGCAAATACTTTGGACACCTGATACAAAGAGCAACTCATTGGAAAAAACCCTGATGCCAGGAAAGATTGAAGACACGAGGAGAAGGGGATGACAAAGGGCAAAATGATTGAATGGCATCACCATTCCAATGGACATGAGTTTGAGCAAGCTCTGGGAGATGATGAAGGACAGGGCAGCTTGGCATGCTGTAGTCCATAGGGTCAGAAAGAATTGGAAATGACTGAACAACAGCAATCCATTATGAGTTTATTTTTGTGTATGGTGTTAGGGAGTGTAGTAGTTTCATTCTTCTATATATGACAGTCCACTTTTCTCAGCACAACTTATTGAAGATTCTGTCTTTCCTCCATTGTATATTTCAGTCTCCTTTGTCGTAGATTAGGTTAGCATAGATGCATGGCTTATTTCTGGGCTTTCTATCCTGTTCTATTGATGTATATTTCTATTTTTGTGTCATTACAATACTGTCTTGATTACTGTAACTTTGCACTATAGTCTGAAACCAGGGAGCCTGATTTCTCTAGCTCCATTTTTCTTTCTCAAGACTGCTTTGGTTGTTCAAGTTCTTTAGAGTTTCCATACAAACTGAATTTTTTTTGTTTTAAATCTTTGAATAATGCCTTAGTAATTTGATAGAGATTGTATTACGTCTGAACATAGTTTTGTGTAGTATAGTATAATAATTTTCACAATATTGATTCTTACAATACAAGAACACAGCCTATCTTTCTATCTGCTTGTGTCATCTCTGATTTCTTTCATCAACTTCTTATACTTTTCAGAGTAAAGATTTCTTTTCTCCTTAGGTAGGTCTATTTCTAGGTTTATATTTTCTTTTGTTGCATAGTAAATGGGATTGTCTACTTAAATTCTCTTTAGTATTTTTCATTGTTAGAGTTTAAAAATGCAAGAGAATGATGTGTATTAATTTAATATCCCAGTCATTACAAAATATATTGATTAACTCTAGTAGTTCTCTGGTGGCATCTCTAAGAATTTTTATGTATAGTTTCATGTTATCTGCAAAGAGTTTTACTTTTTCTCTTTAATTTGGATTCTATTTATTTCTTTTTTTCTCTGATGGCCATGGCTAGGAGTTCAAAAACTATATCAAATAATACTGGGAAGAAAGGACACAATTGTGATGTTCCTGATCTTTGAGGAGACGCTTTCCTTTTTTTCACCATTGAAATAATGTTTGTTGTGGGTTTGCATCAGTTCAGTTCAGTTCAGTCGCTCAGTCATGTCTGACTCTTTGTGACCCCATGGACCGAAGCACGCCAGGCCTCCCTGTTCATCACCAACTCCCAGAGTTTACTCAGACTCATGCCCATCGAGTTGGTGATGCCATCCAGCCATCTCATCTGTCATCCCTTTCTCCTCCTGCCCCCAATCCCTCCCAGCATCAGGGTCTTTTCCAATGAGTCAACTCTTCGCATGAGGTGGCCAAAGTATTGGAGTTTCAGCTTCAACATCAGTCCTTCCAATCAACATTCAGGACTGATTTCCTTTAAGATGGACTGGTTAGATCTTGCAGTCCAAGGGACTCTCAAGAGTCTTCTCCAACACCACAGTTCAAAAGCATCAATATTTCGATGCTCAGCTTTCTTCACAGTAGAACTCTCACATCCATACATGACCACTGAAAAAACCATAGCCTTGACTAGACAGACGTTTGTTGGCAAAGTAATGTCTCTGCTTTTTAATATGCTATCAAGGTTGGTCATCACTTTCCTTCCAAGGAGTAAGCATCTTTTAATTTCATGGCTGCAGTCACCATCTGCAGTGAATTTGCATCCCCCCAAAAATAAAGTCTGATGCTGTTTCTACTGTCTCCCCATCTATTTCCCATGAAGTGATGGGACCAGATTCCATGATCTTAGTTTTCTGAATGTTGAGCTTTAAACCAACTTTTTCACTCTCCTCTTTCGCTTTCATCAAGAGGCTTTTTAGTTCCTCTTCACTTTCTGCCATAAGGGTGGTGTCACCTGCATATCTGAGGTTATTGATATTTCTCCCAGCAATTTTAATTCCAGCTTGTGTTTCCTCCAGCCCAGCGTTTCTCATGATGTACTCTGCATATAAGTTAAATAAGCAGGGTGACAATATATAGCCTTGACATACTCCTTTTCCTATTTGGAACCAGTCTGTTGTTCCATGTCCAGTTCTAACTGTTGCTTCCTGACCTGTATACAGGTTTCTCAAGAGGCAGATCAGGTGGTCCGGCATTTCCATCTCCTTCAGAATTTTCCACAGTTTATTGTGATCCACACAGTCAAAGGCTTTGGTATAGTCAATAAAGCAGAAACAGATGTTTTTTCTGGAACTCTCTTGCTTTTTAAGTGATCCAGCAGATATTGACAATTTGATCTCTGGTTCCTCTGTCTTTTCTAAAACCAGCTTGAACACCTGGAAGTTCTCAGTTCACGTATTGCTGAGGCCTGGCTTGGAGAATTTTGAGCATTACTTTACTAACATCTGAGATGAGTGCAATTGCGTGGCAGTTTGAGCATTTTGGGGGATTGCCTTTCTTAGGGATTGGAATGAAAACGGACCTTTTCCAGTCCTGTGGCCACTGCTGAGTTTTCCAAATTTGCTGGCATATTGAGTGCAGCACTTTCACAGCATCATCTTTTAGGATTTTAAATAGCTCAACTGGAATTCCGTCACATTCACTAGCTTTGTTCGTAGTGATCCTTTCTAAGGTCCACTTGACTTCACATTCCATGATGTCTGGCTCTAGGTGAGTGATCACAGCATTGTGATTATCTGGGTCATGAAGATCTTTTTTGTACAGTTTTTCTGTGTATTCTTGCCACCTCTTCTTAATATCTTCTGCTTCTGTTAGGTCCATACCATTTCTGTCCTTTATCGAGCCCATCTTTGCATGAAATGTTCCCTTGGTACCTCTAATTTTCTTGAAGATATCTCTAGTCTTTCCTATTCTATTGTTTTCCTGTATTTCTTTGCATTGATCGCTGAAGAAGACTTTCTTATCTCTCCTGGCTATTCTTTGGAACTCTGCATTCAAATGGGAATATTTTTCTTCTTCTCCTTTGTTTTTTGCTTCTCTTTGTTTCACAGCTATTTGTAAGGCCTCCTCAGACAATCATTTTGTCTTTTTGCATTTCTTTTCCATGGGGATGGTCTTGATCTCCTATACAATGTCATGAACCTCTGTCCATAGTTCATTAGGCTCTCTGTCTATCAGATCTAGCCCCTTAAATCTATTTCCCACTTCCACTGTATAGTCATAAGGGATTTGATTTAGGTCACACCTGAATGGTCTAGTGGTTATCCCTACTCTTTTCAGTTTAAGTCTGAATTTGGCAATAAGGAGTTCATTATCTGAGCCACAGTCAGCTCCCAGTCATGTTTTTGCTGACAGTATAGAGCTTCTCCATCTTTGGCTGCAAAGAATATAATCAGTCTGATTTCGGTGTTGGCCATCTGGTGATGCCCATGCGTAGAGTCTTCTCTTGTGTTGTTGGAAGAGGGTGTTTGCTATGACCAGTGTGTTCTCTTGGCAAAACTCTATTAGCCTTTGCCCTGCTACATTCCGTACTCCAAGACCAAATTTGCCTGCTACTCCAGGTGTTTCTTGACTTCCTACTTTTGCATTCCAGTCCCCTATAATGAAAAGGACATCTTTTTTGGGTGTTAGTTCTAAAAGGTCTTGCAGGTCTTCATAGAACCATTCACCTTTGGCTTCTTCAGCGTTACTGGTTGGGGCATAGGCTTGGATTACCATGATATTGAATGGTTTGCCTTGGAAACAAACAGAGATCATTCTGTCGTTTTTGAGATTGCATCCAAGTACTGGGTCATATGGTGGTTTTATTTGTCGTTTTCAAGGCATCTTCATACAATCTTCCATAGTGGCTGTATCAATTTACATTCCCACCAATAGTGCAAGAGCATTCCCTTTTCTCCACACCGTCTCCAGCATTTATTGTTTGTAGACATTTTGATCATGGCCGTTCTGACCAGTGTGAGGTAATATCTCATTGTGGTTTTGATTTGCATTTCTCTCCATCTGGTCAAGGCTATGGTTTTTCCAGTGGTCATGTATGGATGTGAGAGTTGGACTGTGAAGAAAGCTGAGCACCGAAAAATTGATGCTTTTGAACTATGGTGTTGGAGAAGACTCTTGAGAGTCCCTTGGACTGCAAGGAGAGCCAACCAGTCCATCCTAAAGGAGATCAATTCTGGGTGTTCTTTGGAAGAACTGATGCTGAAGCTGAAACTCCAATACTTTGGCCACCTCATGTGAAGAGTTGACTCATCGGTAAAGACCCTGATGCTGGGAGGGATTGGGGGCAGGAGGAGAAGGGGACGACAGAGGATGAGATGGCTGAATGGCATCACCAACTCAATGGGCATAAGTCTGAGTAAACTCTGAGAGTTGGTGATGGACCGAGAGGCTTGGCATGCTGCAATTCATGGGGTCGCAAAGAGTTGGACATGACTGAGCGACTGAACTGAACTGAACTGAATAATGAGCAACACTGAACATCTTTTCATGTGTTTGTCAGCCATCTGCATTTCTTCTTTGGAGAAATGTCTGTTTAGGTCTTTTTCGCACTTTTTGATTGGGCTGTTTGTTTTCCTGGGATTGAGTTGTATGAGCTACTGTATATTTTGGAAATTAATCCTTGTCAATTCTTTCATTTACTATTATTTTCTCCCATTCTTTTCACCTCGCTTATTGTTTCCTTTTTTGTGTAAAAGCTTTTAAGTTTAATATTGTCCCACTTGGTTACTTTTGTTTTTATTTCCTTTACTCTAGGAGGCGTGTCATAGAAGATCTTGCTTTGATTTATCTCATCGAGTGGTCTTCCTTTGTTTTCCTCTAAGAGTTTTATAGTTTCTGGTGTTCATTTAGGTCTTTAATCATTTTTTATTTTATCTTTGTGTATGGTGTCAGGAAGTGTTCTAATTTCATTCTTTTACAGGTAGCTGCCCAGTTTTCACAGCATCATTTATTGAAGAGGCTACCTTTACCCCATTGTATATTCTTGCCTCCTTTGTCAAAAATAAGGTACCCATAGTTTCATGGGTTTGTTTCTGGGCTTTCTATCTTGTTCCATTGGTCTATATTTCTGTTTTTGTGCCAGTACCATACGCTCTTGATAACTGTAGCTTTGTAGTACAATCTGAAGTCAGAAATTTGGATTCCTCCACCTCCATTCTTCTTTATCAAGGCTACTTTGGCTATTCGGGGTCTTTTGTGTTTCCATATGAATTGTGAAATTTTTTGTTCTAGTTCTGTGAAAAATGCCATTGGTAATTTGATAGGGATTGCACTGAATCTATAGATTGTGTTTGGTAGTATAGTCATTCTCACAATATTGATTCTTCCTACCCAGGAACATGGACTATCTCTCCATTTGTTTATGTCATCTTTGATTTATTTCATCAGTGTCTTATAATTTTCTCTGTACAGTTCTTTTGTCTCCTAAGGTAAGCTTATTCCTAAATATTTAATTCTTTTTGTTGCAATGGTGAATGAAATTGATTCCTTAATTTCTCTTTCTGATTTTTCATAGTTAGTATATAGAAATGCAAGTGATTTCTGTGTATTGATTTTGTATCCTGCAACTTTGATAAATTCACTGATTAGCTCTAGTAATTGTCTCATACTATCTTTAGGGCTTTCTATGTACAGTATCATGTCATCTGCAAACAGTGATAGCTTTACATTTTTTCTGATCTGGATTCCTTTTATTTCTTTTTGTTCATTGATTGCTGTAGCTAGGAATTCCAGACCTATGTTGAATATTAGTGGTGAAAGTGGACATCCTTGTCTTGTTCCTGATCCTACAGGGAATGCTTCCACTTTCTCCCCATTGAGAATAATGCTTACTGTAGGCTTATCATATATGGTCTTTACTATGTTAAGGTAGGTTCCTTCTATGCCCATTTTTGAAGGGTTTTAATCATAAATGGGTGCTGAATTTTGTCAAAGGGTTTTTCTTCATCTATTGAGATGACTTTATATATATATATATATATATATATATATATATATATATATATTCTTTCAATTTGTTAATATTCAAACAATCACATTGATTGCTTTGTGGATATTAATGGATCCTTGCATTCCTGGAATAAACCTAACTTGATCATGGTGTATGAGCTTATTGATGTGTTGCTGAATTCTGTTTGCTAAAATTTTGTTGAGGATTTTTGCATCTATGTTCATCAGTGATATTGGTCTGTAGTTTTCTATTTTAGTGTTTGTCTGGTTTCAGTATCAGGGTGATGGTGGCCTCATAGAATGAGTTTGCAAGTGTTCTTTCCAATTTTTTTGAAAGAGTTTTAGGAGTATAGGCATTAGCTCTTCTCTAAATGTTTGATAGAATTCTCCTGTGAAGCCTGGTCCTTGGCTGTTTCTTTTCGGGAGATTTTCGATCACAGCTTCAATTTCAGTGCTTGTAATTGGGTTGTTCATAATTTCTCTTTCTTCCTGATTCAGTCTTGGAAGATTGATGTTTTCTAAGAATCTGTCCATTTCTTTCAGTTTATCCATTTTATTGCCATATAGTTGTTCATAATGGTCTCTTATAATCCTTTGTATTTCTGCATTGTTTGTTGTAACCTCTCCTTTTTCATTTCTAATTTTGTTGATTTGATTCTTCTTTCTTTTGTTCTTGATGAGCCTGGCTACAGATTTGTCATTTTTGTTTATCTTCTCAAAGAACCAGCTTTTAGTTTTGTTAACCTTTACTATTGTTTCTTTCATTTCTTTTTCATTTATTTCTGCTTGGATTCTTATGATTTCTTTCCTTCTACTAATTTTGTGGATTTTTTGTTGTTGTTGTTGTTGTTCTTCTTTTTGCAGTTGTTTTAGCTGTAAAGTTAGGTTGTCTATTCAATGTTTTTCTTTTTTCTTGAGATAGGAATGTTTTGCTATAAACTTCCCTCTTAGAACTGCTTTTGATGCATAGCGTAGGTTTTGAGTTGTGTGTTCATTGTCATGTGTTTCTAGAAATAATTTGATTTCCTTTTTGATTTCTTCATTAACCTGTTGGTTATTTAGAAATGTGTTGTTTACGCTGAATGTGTTTGTGTTTCTTAGTTTTTTATTTCCTTGTAATCAATATCTAGTCTCATAGCATTATGTTTGGAGAAGATGCTTGATATGATTTCAATTTTCTTAAATTTACTGAAGCTTGATTTGTGACCCAAGATGTGGTTTATCCTAGAGAATGTTCCATGTGCACTTGAGAAGAAGGTGTATTTTTCTGCATTTGTATGGAATGTCCTGAAGATATCTATGAGATCTATCTCATCCAATGTATCATTTAAGACTTGTGCTTCTTTATTAATTGTCTGTTTTGATGATCTGCCCATTGGTGTAAGTGGGGTGTTAAAGTCTCCTCCTATTATTGTATTACTGTCAATTTCTCCTTTTATGTCTGTTAGTCTTTGTCTTATGTACTGAGGTGCTCCTGTGTTGGGTGCATAGATATTTACAATTGTTATGTCTTCCTCTTGGACTGATCCCTTAACCATTGTGTAGTGTCCTTCCTTATCTCTTGTAATCTTCTTTATTTTAAGGTGTATTTTGTCTGATATGAGGATTGCTACTCGAGCTTTCTTTTGCTTCCCATTTGTATGGAATATATTTTTCCATCCTCTCACTTTCAGTCTATATGTGTCTTGAGACCTGAAGTGGGTTTCTTGTAGACAGCATAAATATGGATCTTGTTTTTGTATCCATTCAGCCAGTCTGTGTCCTTTGGTTGAAGCATTTAATCCATTTACTTTTAAAATAATTATTCATATATATGTTCCTATTGCCATTTTCTTAATTATCTGGGGTTGATTTTGTAGATCTTTTTTCTTCTCTTGTATTTCTTGACTATATAAGTCCCTTTAACATTTGTTGTAAAGCTGGTTTGGTGGTCCTGAATTCTCTTAAATTTTGCTTGTCTGAAAAGCTTTTGATCTCTCCATCAATTTTGAATGAGATCCTTGCTGGGTACAGTAATCTTGGTTGTAGATTTTTCCCTTTCAGTCCTTTAAATATATCCTGCCTTTCCCTTCCGGCCTGCAGAGTTTCTGCTGAAAGGTCAGCTGTTAAGCATATGGGGTTTCCCTTGTATGTTACTTGTTGCTTCTCCCTTGCTGCTTTTAATATTCTTTCTTTGTGTTTAGTCTTTGTTCTTTGATTAGTATGTGTCCTGGCATGTTTCTCCTTGGGTTTATCCTGTATGGGACTCTGTTCCTCTTGGACTTGATTGGCTATACCCTTTTCCATGTTGGGGAAATTTTCAACTATAATCTCTTCAGAAGTTTTCTCATACCCTTTCTTTTTCTCTTCTTCTTCTGGGACCCCTATAATTCAAATGTCGGTTTATTTGATATGGTCCCATAAGTCTCTGAGACTGTCCTCAGCTCTTTTCATTCTTTTACTTTATTCTGCTCTTCAGAAGTTATTTCCACCATTTTATCTTCCAGCTCACTGATTCGTTCTTCTGAATCACGTATTCTGCTATTGATTCCTTCTAGAGTATTTCTAATTTCAGTAATTGTGTTGTTTGTTTCTGTATGCTTATTCTTTAATTCCTCTAGGTCTTCGTTAATTGATTCTTTTTTTTTTGTTTGTTTTTTTCGTTAATTGATTCTTGCATTTTCTCCATTTTGTTTTCAAGGTTTTTGATCATCTTTATTATCATTATTCTGAATTCTTTTTCATGTAGCTAGTCTATTTCCTCTTCATTTATTTGGACTTTTTGTATTTCTAATTTGTTCCTTCATTTGCATAGTATTTCTCTGCCTTTTCTTTATTTTTTTTTTAACTTACTATGTTTGCGGTCTCCTTTTCCCAGGCTTCAAGTTTAAATGCTTTCTTCCTTTTGATTTGTGCCCTCATAAGGTTGGTCCAGTGGTTTGTGTAAGCTTCGTATAGGGTGAGATTTGTGCTGAGTTTCTGTTTGTTTTTCCTCTGATGGGCAAGGCTGAGGTAATCCTGACAGCAGACAGGTAATCCTGTCTGCAGATGATTGGGTTTGTATTTTTGTTTTGTTTGTCATTTAGATGAGGCATCTTGCACAGGTTGCTACTGGTGGTTGGGTGATGCCGGTTGTTGTATTCAAGTGGTTTCCCTTGTGGGAGTTCTATTTGATACTCCCTAGGGTTAGTTCCCTGGTAGTCTAGGGTCTTGGAATCAGTGCTTCCACTCCAAAGGTTCAGGGCTTGATCTTGCTTCTTCCCTTCCAAGGGACATGTTGGGCAAAGCCATGCTTGGCTAACATGGTTGGGGTTCAGAAGCCCTCAGGACCTTATATGTTCCTCCGGATTCCTCTCTACTTCTTAGAAATGGAGGCTCCTCCACCTGTTTGCCTAGCCCTCAAGGCAGGTCCAGCTTCTAAAGCTAAGACATTTCCTTTCTCTTCCACAGTTAAAACTTTCCAGAAAGATCAGCCGCCTGAGGCTGGTGTGTCTTGATAAACCAGCACTGAAGTTGCTCAAGCCAAGGGCAGCTGAACCATCCCAGGGGGTCTGGGTGACCAGCACCTCCAAGGGCACCAAGGTACACAGTCTGTTTCTTTCTTCTCTTTTTGGTATTCCCATTAGACAAATGGTGCTTTGTTGTTGTTGTTTTTAAGTTTTTCCACAGTCCTTAAATGTTCTGTTCTCTTTTCATTCTTTCTTCTCTTTTTCAGTTTCTGAGGATTCTATTGAATCATCTTCTATCTCAGAGATACTTTCTTCAGTTGTATCCAATCTACTAATGAGCCCATTAAAGCCATTCTTCATTTTTGTTGTAGTGTTTATTTTTGATCTCTAGCTTGTGTTTTGTGGCTCGCAGCTCAATTCCAGAAAAATAAATGACCCAATCAAAAAATGGGCCAAAGAACTAAACAGACATTTCTCCAAAGAAGACATACAGATGGCTAACAAACACATGAAAAGATGCTCAACATCACTCATTATCAAAGAAATGTTTTAAGATTTTTATCTCTCTGCTTACATTTCCTATCCTCTTTAAAAAAAAAAAATTGACTGTGCTTGGTCTTAGCTGCAACTTGCAGGATATTTGATCTTTGTTGCATCATGTGAATTTTTTAGTTGCAGCATGTAGGATCTTTAGTTGGAACATGTGAGATCTAGTTCCCTGACCAGAGATGGAATCTGGGTCCCCTGCACTGGGAACATGGAGTCATAGTCACTAGACAACCAGGGAAGTCCCTATGTATTCTTACATGCAGTATACTTTACCACTAGAACACTGAACATATTTATCACTGTTGTTCTATATTCCCAGACTGATAATCCCAACATTCTTGGTATGTCCTGATGCTTGTTTTCTTCAAATCGTGTGTGTGTGTGTTCAGAGGTGAGGGTCTTTGCCTTGATACATATTATATTTTTTTTTTTCCTTTATAGCCAGAAATATTGTACTGGGTGAAAATGACTGTAAAAAGATAAATAGGCCTTTAGTAAAGTGGTGTGAGATGTGGGGGCAGGGGAAATGTCTTGTAGCCCTAAAATCAGGTGTCAGTTTTTAGTGAGCCCGTTTTTAGACTGTTAAATTCACAAATGTTTCTCAGGTTTTTTATTTCCCCTTAGCTGGGTCAGAATGGTTTAGAATGGGCTGGAATTGGATATTTCCCTTCTTTCATGTGGAAAGCTAGATTCAGCTATAGTTGGGTACTTCCCTTCTGCCAGGGAGTTAGGTTCTGATAATACCCCAGCAGGTTAGGTTCTCATTAACTAATTGCCTCTGGTGGTGGGCTTTTTTTCAGAAGAACACATTGTTTGGGCATATTTCAAAATCATTCCTTTTCCCTGTTTCATACCATAAGCAAGATTGTTGTTTTTCTCCAATATTTACTGTTAGAACCTTGTTGAGTTCCTGGAGTTAAATCTCACAGGACCCCCTAAGATTTTGTCCCAATTGAGTTTTCAACTCTGAGTTGTCCACAGTGAGCTTCCAGCAATTCATCAGTTACAGTTTGGGTAATTGAATCCCAAGTATATTCTGATCATGAGTTTCTGCTCAGGCAAACCATGATTCCAGTATTGAGTACAGCAGCTTGCCCTGTGCTCTACCCAACAGAAGAGATGTTGATTTTTCTGTCTCTTCAACTTTTTACTTGTTGTTAGGATAGAATGGTAACCTCTAAGCCACTTATCTAACTGGAACCAGAAGTTTGATATATACCCCCACTCAGATTTCTTGAGGTATACTTGACAAAGAAAACTTGTATAGATCAATATGGTGATATAATCTCCCTCACAAGAAGACCTGGCAGCAACAATCTAAAGAAAAGGCACCAGATTGGAAATCCTGAAACCCAAGAGTGAGGCTGAAGCAATCCCTGGAACACAGAGAGACTGAGAAGGACTGGTTCAAAATGGTAAGAAAAGTGGCTATACTCTGACCACATTGCCATCCCACCCCCAGGCCAGCACAAAGTCATACCAAGAGGGCCTTCCTGAGCCTATAGTTTCCCTAGTGGGAAAAAAATGAGCCCAGAGTGAACATAGAGCTTCCCTAGCAGTGTGGGTCACTTCCTAGGAGGCCCACTCATGTCTAACCTCATAGAGGTGGCAGTAAAATTTGTAGAGCTTGACCACTATAAATCAGATTGTGACAGAGAAGCAGATGGAGCTTTTAGCAACCTTGCATGTTGCTGGTATGTCTGTTACCAGGGCTGCTTATGGGTCCTTGACTGTGCCCTGGGTGGGTCTCTAGGTTGTCAGGACTTCCTTAGGACTAAAGTAGAGTAGGGCTAGATAAGGGTCACAGGACTATTTCAGGAAATATGGTCAGTCCAAGATCAGAGGGAAGTGTTGCCAGGAGCAGAGAATGTCATCTCTTTTCATTGACACCATGGCAGAAGGGGCTGATGGCAGGCCCATGGAAAATGAGACTGGAGTTAAGTCTACAGGAGGACAGATAATTTCACATTTATAACAAGCCATTGTTTTTCCACCTCTGCACTTGTTGAAGCAGCCAAAAGTTACCTAGAGCAGTGCTCAAACTTAACATTCATAAGAATTTCCCGAGTGACTTAATATACAGGTTCTGCTTCAGTAGGTCTTGAGACAAGCCTTGAAATTCTGCATTTCACACAACCTTCCAGATGAAATTGATGCTGCTGGCACGCAGATCACCCTTTTATTAGCAAGATTCTAGGACAATATTATTGGCCCCTGATCCTGATATTTAGAGGCTTCTCTATTAAATGCCCCAAAAAGGTCCTGAGTAGCTACAACATGGAAGTGACCGCAGCAACCACTCATTATTTACCCAAAAGGACATTGGTATACCAATAGCCTTATAGTGACCTGTTATGTCTAACTCCTGTTGGAATTTGAGGGAAAGGTGATCTCTGTAGGGGAGATAAATCTAACAGTTTTCCAGGAAGGTCCCGCTTTACCTGTGTTGATTTGCCCATATCTCAGTTTTATATGTTTGCCCACCAATCCAATAACATATGCCTATTATATTCTCCAAATTCCTCAAACTTCCTGGCTTATTCTTACGGATGAACACCCACATTTGTACATAACTATTGGAAAAGCAATAGCTTTGACTATATGGAAATTTGTGGGCAAAGTAATGTCTCTGCTTTTTAAAATGCTGTCTAGGTTTGTCACAGCTTTTCTTCCAAGGAGCAAGCATTTTTTAAATTCATGGCTGTAGTGCCATCCACACTGATATTGGAGCCCAAGAAAATAAACTCTTTCAGTTTCCATTGTTTTGCCATCTATGTGCCATGATTTTACTTTATTGAATGTTGAGTTTTAACTCAGGGTTTTCACTCTCCTCTTTCACCTTCAACAAGAGGCTCTTCAACTCATCTTCACTTTCTTTTTTTTTTATGATTTAAATGCTATTTTATTTATTTTCATTTATTTATATTAGTTGGAGGCTAATTACTTTATAATATTGTAGTGGGTTTTGCATTACATTGATATGAATCAGCCATGGATTTACATGTGTTCCCCATCCCTCTGGGTCATCCTAGTGCACCAGCCCTGAGCACTTGTCTCATGCATCAAACCTGGACTGGCAATCTGTTTCACAATTGATAATATACATGTTTCAATGCTATTCTCTCAGATCATCCCACCCTTGGACTCCCACAGAGTCCAAAAGTCTGTTCTATACATCTGTGTCTCTTTTTCTGTCTTGCATATAGGGTTATCATTACCATCTTTCTAAATTCCATATATATGCACTAGTATACTGTATTGGTGTTTTTCTTTCTGGCTTACTTCACTCTGTATAATAGGCTCCAGTTTCATCCACCTCATTAGAATTGATTCAAATGTATTCTTTTTAATGACTGAGTAATATTCCATTGTGTATATGTACCACAGCTTTCTTATCCATTCATCTGCTGATGGGCATCTAGGTTGCTTCCATGTCCTGGCTATTATAAACAGTGCTGTGATGAACACTCGGGTACATGTGTCTCTTTCAGTTCTGGTTTCCTCAGTGTGTATGCCCAGGAGTGGTATTGCTAGGTCATATGGCAGTTCTATAAGGGTGGTGTCATTTGCATATCTGAGGTTACTGGCATTTCTCCTGGCAATCTTGATTCCAGCTTGTGCTTAATCCATCCTGGGATTTCACATAATGTACGCTGCATATCAGTTAAATAAGCAGGGTGATCTATACAGTCTTGACACACTCCTTTCCCAGTTTTGAACAAATTCATTGTTCCATGTCTGATTTTAACTGATGCTTCTTGACCTGCATACAGGCTTGTCAGAAGGCAGGTAAGGTGATCTGGTATTCCCATCTCTTGAAGAATTTTCCACAGTTTGTTGTGACCCACCCAGTCAAAATCTTTAGGGTAGTGAATGAAGCAGATTTTTTCTTTCTTTCTGGAATTCTCTTGCTTTTCATATGATCCAATGAGTGTTGGCAATTTGATCTCTGGTTCCTCTGACTTTTCTAAATAAAGCTTGTACATCTGGAAGTTCTTGGTTCACATACTGTTGAAGCCTGGCTTGGAGGATTTTGAACATGAGCTTGCTAGCATGTTAAATGAGTGCAATTGCATGGTAGTTTGAATATTCTTTGGCATTGCCCTTTTTTTGGATTGGAATGAAAAATGACCTTTCCCAGTCCTGTATGAACTGCGGGATTGTCCAAATTTTCTGACATATTGAGTGCAGCACTTTAGCAGCAGCATCTTTTAGGATTTGAAATATTTCAGCTGGAATTCCATCACCTCCAGTAACTTTGCTTTTGTACTCCAGAATGGCTGGCACTAGGTGAGTGATCACACCATCATGGTTATCTGGGTCATTAAGATCTCTTTTGTATAGGTCTGTGTACTCTTGCCACCTCTTCTTAATATCTTCTGCTTCTCTTAGGTCCATACCATTTCTGTCCTTCATTGTGCCTATCTTTGCATTAAATGTTCCCTTGGTATCTCTAATTTTCTTGAAGTGATCTCTAGTCTTCATTCTATTGCTTTCTTCTATTTCTTTGCATTGATCATTTATGAAGGCTTTCTTATTTCTTCTTTGAAACTCTGCATTCAGATGGATATATCTTTCCTTTTCTCTTCTGCCTTTTTCTTTTCTTCTTTACTCAGCTATTTGTAAGGGCTCCTCAGACAACCATTTTGCATTTATTTTGTGGGGATGGTTTTGAACACTGTCTTCTGTACAGTGTTACAAACCTCCATTCACAGTTATTCAGGCACTCCACCTATCAGATCTAATTCCTTGAATCTATTTGTCAATTCCACTGTATAATCATAAGGGATTTGGTTTACCTGAATACCTAAAAGGCCTAGTGGTTTTCCCTACTTTTTTAAATTTAAGTTTGAAATTTTCAATAAGGAGTTCCTGATCTGAGCCAGAGTCAGCTCCCATCTTGTTTTTGCTGACTGTATAGAACTTCTCCATAATTGGCTGCAAATAATATAATCAATCTGATTTTGGTGTTGACCATCTGGTGACGTTCATGTGTAGAATCATCTCTTGTGTTGTTGGAAGAGAGTGTCTGCTGTGCCCAGTATGTTCTCTCAACAAAAATCTAATAGGTCTTTCCCTGTTTCACTCTGTATTCCAAGGCCAAACTTGCCTGATACTCCAGGTATCTCTTGACTTCCTATTTTTGCATTCCTGTCCCCTATGATGAAAGGATATCTCTTTTGGTGCTAGTTTTAGAAGACCTGAAGTTCCGTTCAGTTCACTCACTCAGTGGTATCCAATGCTAAACCCCATGATGTCCTGGAGCCCATCATCAACTCCTGGAGCTTGCTCAAACTCATATTGATCAAATCGGTAATGCCATCCAACCATCTCATCCTCTGTCGTCCCCTTCTCCTCCTGCCTTCAATCTTTCCCAGCATCAGGATCTTTTCCAATGAGTCAGTTCTTTGCATCACATGGCCAAAGTATTGGAGTTTCAGCTTCAGAATCAGCCATTCCAATTAATATTCAAGACTGATTTCCTTTATGATGGACTGATTGGATCTCCTTGCAATCCAAGGGACTGTCAAGAGTCTTCTCCAACACCAGAGTTCAAAAGCATCAATTCTTTGGCTCTCAGCTTTTTTTATTTTCCAACTCTCACATTCGTACATGACTACTGGAAAACACATTGCTTTGACAAGTTGGGATTTGTTGGCAAAGTAATGCCTCTGCTTTTAATATGCTGTCTAGTTGATCATAGCTTTTCTTCCAAGGAGCAAACATCTTTAAATTTCATGGCTGAAGTCACCATCTGGACTGAGTTTGGAGCCCCCAAAAGTAAAGTATGTCACTGTGTCCATTGTTTCCCCATCTATTTGCCATTAAAGTGATGGGACTGGATGCCATGATCTTAGATTCTTGAATGTTGAGTTTTAAACCAGCTTTTTCACTCTTCCCTTTTACATTCATCAAGAGGCTCTTTAGTTCTTTCCTTTCTGCCATAAGGATGGCAGAGGTTATGCAGTAACCTGCATATCTGAGGTTACTGACATTTCTTCTGGCAATCTTGATTCCAGCTTGTGCTTCATACAGCCTGGCATTTCTCATGATGTTATCTGCATATAAGCTAAATAAGCATAGTGACAATATACAGCCTTTACATACTCCTTTACCAATTTTGAACCAGTGGGTTGTTCCATATCCGGTTCTAACTCTTCCTTCTTGACCTGCATACAGATTTCGAAGGAGACAGCTAAGGTGTGGTATTCCGATTTTGTTAAGAATTTTCCAGTTTGTTGTGACCCACACACTCAAAGGCTTTGGTGTAGTCAATTAAGCAGAAGTATATGTTTTTCTGGAACTCTCTTGCTTTTTCAATGATCCAACGGATGTTGGCAGTTGACCTCTGGTTCCTCTGCCTTTTCTAAATCCAGCTTGAAAATCTGGAAATTCAAGGTTCATGTACAGTTGAAGCCTGGCTTGGAGAGTGTTGAGGATTACTTTGAAAACATGCGAGATGAGTGTAATTGTGCAGTAGTTTGAACAATTTTGGGCATTGCCTTTCTTTGGGATTGGAATGAAAACTAACCTTTTCCAGTCCTGTGGCACTGTTGAGTTTTTCAAATTTGCTGGCATATTGAGTGCAGTACTTTAACAGCAGCAACTTTTAGGACTTGTAATAGCTCAACTGGAATTCCATCACCTCCATTCGCTTTGTTCACAGTGATGCTTCCTAAGGCCCACTTGACTTCAGATTCCAGGATGTCTGGCTCTAGGTGAGGGATCACACCATCGTGGTTATCTGGGCCATAAAGATCTTTATTGTATAGTTCTTCTGTGTATTCTTGCCACCTCTTCTTTATATCTTAGGCTTATGTTAGGTCCATACCATTTATCTCCTTTACTGTGCCCATGTTTGCATGAAATGTTCCCTTGGTATCTGTAATTTTCTTGAAGAGATCTCTAGTTGTTCACATTCTATTGTTTTCCTCTATTACTTTACATCAATCACTGAGGAAGTCTTTCTTATCTCTCCTTGCTATTCTTTGGAACTCTGCATTCAAATGGGTATATCTTTCCTTTTCTCCTTTGTCTTGAGTATCTCTCCTTTTCTCAGCTATTTGTAGGGGCTCCTCAGACAACCATTTTGCCTTTTTGTATTTCTTTTTCTTGGGGATGATCTTGTTCACCACCTCCTGTACAATGTCACGAGTCTCCTTCCATAGTTCTTCAGGCACTCTGTCTATCAGATGTAATCCCTTGAATCTTTTTGTCACTTCCACTGTAAAATTGTAAGGGATTTGATTTAGGTCATACCTGAATGGTCTAGTGGTTTTCTCGTTCTTCAATTTAAGTCTGAATTTGTCAATAAGGAGTTCATGATCTGAGCCACAGTCAGCTCCCAGTCTGTTTTTTTGCTGACTGTATAGAGCTTCCCTATCTTTTGCTGCAAAGAATATAATCAATCTGATTTCAGTATTGACCATCTGGTTATGTCCATGTGTAGCGTCTTATCTTGTGTTGTTGGAACAGGATGTTTGCTATGACAAGTGTGTTCTCTTAGCAAAACTCTGTTAATCTTTGCCCTGTTTCATTTTGTACTCTAAGGTCAAATTCACCTGTTACTCCAGGTATCTCTTGACTCCTAGTTTTGCATTCCAGTCACCTGTGATGTAAAGGACATAAATTTTTGGTGTTAGTTCCAGAAGATCTTGTAGGTCTTCATAGAACCGTTCAACTTCAGCTTCTTCAGCATTAGTGGTTGGATCATAGACTTGGATTACTGGTATATTGAGTGGCTCACTTTGGAAACAAACAAAGTTCATTCTGTCATTTTTGAGATTGTACCCATGTACTGCATTTTGGACTCTTTTGTTGACTGTGAGGGCTACTCCATTTCTTCTCAGGGTTTCTTTCCCACAGTAGTAGATATAATGGTTATCTGAATTAAATTCACCCATTCCAGCCCATTTTAATTCACTGATTCCTAAAATGTCGATGTTCACTCTTGCCATCTCCTATCTGACCACCTCCAGTTTACCTTGATTCATGCACATAACATTCCTCGTTCCTTTGCAGTATTGTTCTTACAGCATCAGCCTTTACTTTCACCATCAGACACATCCACAACTGGACATTGTTTCTACTTTGCCTTAGTCTTTTCATTCCTTCTGGAGCTATTTCTTTGCTCTTCTCCAGTAGCATACTGGGCACCTACTGACCTGGGGAATTCATCTTTCAATGTCATATCTTTTTTCTTTTTCATACTGTTCATGGGGTTCTCAAGGCAGGAATGCTGAAGTGGTTTCCCGTTTCCTTCTCCAGTGGACCACGTTTTGTCAGAACTCACCACCATGACCCGTCCAACTTGAGTGGCCCTATGTGGCATGGCTCATAGTTTCATTGAGTTAGACAAAGCTATTATCCGTGTGATCACTTTCATTAGTTTTCTGTTGTTGTGGTTTTCATTCTGTCTCCCATCTGATGGATAAATATAGGAGGCTTGTGGAAGCTTCCTGATGGGAAGGTGCATGCATCCTTTTGGATCATAGTTTTCTCCAGATGCATGCCCAGGAGTGGGATTGGATAATCATTTGGTAGCTCTATTTTTTAGGTTTTTAAGGAATCTCCATACTCTTCTCCATAGTGCCTGTACAAATTTACATTACCACATATGGTGTAGAAGGGTTCCCTTTTCTCCACACTCACTCCAGCATTTATTGTTTGTGGATTTTGTAATGACAGCCATTCTGGCTGGTGTGAGGAGATATGTCATTGCAGTTTTGATTTGAATTTATCTAATAATTCGTGATGTTGGACATCTTTTCATGAGTCTCTTGGAGATCTGTGTGTTTACTTTGAAGAAATGTCTGTTTTGGTCTTTTGCCCATTTTTTTAATTGGACTATTTGTTTTGATGTCATTAAGCATCATTAGCTATTTATAAATGCAGAAGAACAATCCCTTGTCTGTCACATTATTTGCAAATATTTTCTCCCAATCTGTGGGTTGTCATTTTGTTTTGCTTATTGTTTCCTTTTCTGTGAAAAAGCTTTTGAGTTTGAGTAGGCTCCCATCTGTTTATTATTTCTTGCTTCCATTGTTCTAGCAGATAGATCAAAAAAAAAAAATTGCTGTGATTTATTACAGAGTGTTCTGCCTAAGAATTCCTCTCGGAGTTTTACAACATCCAGCCTCACATTTAGGTCTTTAATCCATTTTGAGTGTATTTTTGTGTGTATTGTTAAAGATTCATCTAATTTCATTTTTGTTACGTTTAGCTGTCCAGTATTCCCAGCATCATTTGTTGAGAGACTATCAATCTGACATTGTGTAGCTTTGCCTCCTTAGTCATAGATTAATGGACAGTAGGTGCATGGGATAATTTCCAGGTTTTCTATATTGTTCCATTCATCTATATTTCTATTTTTGTGCCAGTACCACACTGCTTTGATAACTGTAGCTTTGTAGTATAGTTTGAAGTCAGGGAACCTGATTCCTCCAGCTTAATTTTTCTTTCTCATGATTGCTTTGACTATTACAGATCTTTTTTGTCTCCATAGAAATTTTAAGATTTTTTTTTTTGTTCTATGTCTGTGAAAAAATGCCATTGGTAATTGATAGGGATTGTTTTGAATCTGAAGGTTGCCTTGGGTAGTATAGTAATTTTGACAATATTGATTCTTCCAATACATGAACATCTGTTTGGGTCTTATTTGTTTTTTTTTGTTTTTTGTTTTTTTTAATTGAAGGATGATTGCTTCACAGAATTGTGCTGGTATTTGCCAAACATCAACATGAATATTTGATTTCTTTCATCAGTTTCTCATAGTTTTGAGGAATACAGGTTTTTTGTCCCCTTAGGTATGTTTCAGGTCAGTCGCTCAGCCATGTCTGACTCCTTGTGACCCCATGGAGTGCAGCATACCAGGCCTCCCTGTCCATCACCAACTCCCAGAGTTTACTCAAACTCATGTCCATTAGTCGATGGTACCATCCATATGTCTCATCCTCTGTTGCCCATTCTCCTCCTGCCCTCTGTCTTTCCTAGGTATGTTTAGTCCTAGGTATTTTATTCCTTTTGATGCGATGGTAAAAGGAATTGTTTCTTGAATTTCTCTTTTTGATCTTTTCATTTGTTGTTTAGTCACTCAGTCATGTCCATGTCTTTTGGACCCCATGGACTGCAGTATGCCAGGGTCCCAGAGTTTGCTCAAACTCATGTCCATTAGTCAATGATGCCATTGCCCCTTTCTCCTCCTGTCCTCAGTCTTTCCCAGCATCAGGGTCTTTTCCAATGAGTTGACTCTTAGCATCAGGTAGCCAAACTATTGGAGCTTCAGTGTTAGTCCTTCCAATGAATATTCAGGGTTTATTTCCTTTAGGGTTTACTGGTTTGATCTGTTTGCTGTCCAAGGGACTCTCAAGAGTCTTCTCCAGCACCACAGTTCAAAGGCATCAAGTTTTCAGTGATCAGCCTTTTTTTATTGTCCAGCTCTCACATTCTTACATGACTACTGGAAAAACCAAAGCTTTGACTATACAGACTTTGTCAGAAAAGTAATGTCTCTGCTTTTTAATACACTGTCTAGATTTGTAATAGTTTTTCTTCCAAGGAGCAAGTATCTTTTAATTTCATTGCTGCAGCTGCCATCCACAGTGATTTTTGAGCCCAAGAATATAAAGTCGTTACTGTTTCCATTGTTTCCCCATCTATTTGTCATGAAGTGATGGGACCCGATGCCATCATCTTAGCATTTTGAATGTTGAGTTTTATGCCAGCTTTTTCACTCCCCTCTTTCACCTTCTTCAAGAGGCTTTTTAGTTCTTCATTTTTTCTGCCATTAGGGTGGTGTCATCTGCATATCTGAGGTTATTGTTATCTTTCCCAACAATCTTGATTCCAGCTTGAATTTCATCCAGCTTGGCATTTTGCATGATATACTCTGCATATAAACTAAACTAGCAGGTGACAATATATAGCTTTGATGTACTCCTTTCCCAGTTTGGAACCATTTTGTTGTTCCATGTCTGGTTCTAACTGTTGCTTCTTGACCTGCATACAGGTTTGTCAGGAGGCAGAGAAGTTGGTCTGGTATTTCCATTTAAGAATTTTCCACAGTTTGTTGTGATCCACACAGTCAAAGACTTTAGCATAGTCAATTAAGCAGACATATATGTTTTTCTGGAATTCCCCTGTTGGTGTATAGAAATGCAACAGATTTCTGTTGCATACGTGTATTAATTTTGAAACCTGCAACTTTATCTGATTCACTGATGCATTCTAGAAATTTTCTGGTAGCATCTTCAGGCTCTTCTATGTATAGTACCATATCATCTGTGAATAGTGACAGTTTAATTTCTTCTTTTCCAATTTGGGTTCCCTTTACTTCTTTTTCTTCTCTAAGAGTCGACATCCTTGTCTTTTTCCTGATCTTAGAGGAAATGTTTTCAGCTTTCACCATTGAGTATGATGTTAGCTGTAAGTTTGTCACATATGGCCTTTATTATATTGAGGTATGTTCCCTCTATGCCCGTTTTCTGGAGGGTTTTATCATAAATGTGTTCTGAATTTTGTCAAAAGCCTTTTATGTATCTATTGAGATGTATATTTTTTATTCTTCAGTTTGTTGATGTTGTGTACCACATTGATTGATTTGCAAATATTGAAAAATCCTTGCATACCTGGGCTGAATCCTGTGATCATGGTGCATGGTTTTTTTTAAAATGTATTGTTGGATTCAAATTGCTTGTATTTTGTTGAGGATTTTTGCATCTATGTTGATCAGTGATATTGGCCTGTAATTTTTTTTTTTTTTTTGTGGTACCTCTGTCTGGTGTTGGTATCAGGGTTATAGTGGCCCGATAGAATGAGTTTGGAAGTGTTCCTTCCTCTGCAATATTTTGGAACAGTTTCAGAAGATAGGTGTTAACCCTTCTCTAAATGTATGATAGAAGTCACCTGTGAAACCATCAGGTCATGGACTTTTGTTTGCTGGGAGTTTTTATTTTTATTTTTTTAATTTATTTTGTTATTTTTATTCTTTTTCCATTTGTTTTTATTAGTTGGAGGTTAATTACTTTACAATATTGCTGGGAGTTTTTAAATCACAATTTCAATTTCAGTATTTGTGATTGGTCTGTTCATAATTTCTATTTCTTCCTGGTTCAGTTTTGGGATTTGCACCTTTCTAAGAATATGTCCATTTTTCCAAGTTGCCCATTCTGTTTTCATAGAGTTGCTCAGAGTAGTCTCTAAAGATCCTTTGTATTTCTCTGGAGTAAATTGTAACTTCTCTTTTTTCATTTCTAATTTTATTGAGTTGGGTTCTCTCCCTTTTTTCCTTGATGAGTGTGGCTAAAATATTATTGGTTTTGTTTATCTTTTCAGGGAACCAGCTTTAAATTTCATTAATCTTTACAATTGTTTTCTGTGTTCCTATTTCATTTACTTCTTCTCTGATGTTATTTCTTTCCTTCTGCTAACTTTAGTTTTTGTTTGTTCTTACTCTAGATATTTTGTGTGTAAGGTCAGGACTTTTGAGATTTTTTTGTATTTCTTCAGGAAGATTGTATGCTATAAATGTCCCTCTTAGAACTGCTTTTGCTGCCTCCCATAGGTTTTGGACTGTTGTGCTTTTGTTTTTAATTGTCTCTAGGTATTTTTTTACTTCCTGTTTGATTTCTTCAGTGATTCTTTAGCTGTTTAGTATCATATTGTATTTTTATAATTTTTATTGTAGTTTCTTTCTAGTCTTATAGTGTTGTGATAAGAAAAGATGCTTGATGTGGATTTAATTTTCTTAAATTTACTGAGGCTCACCTTATGGCTCTCTATGTGGTCAATACTGGAGAATGTTCTGTGTGCACTTGAAAAGAATGTATAGTCTGCTGCTTTTGGATGGAATGTTCTATAAATATCAATTAAGTCCATGTGATCTAAAGTTTTATTTAAGCCCTGTGTTTCCTTATTAATTTTCTGTCTGGATGGCAATGTGATTTAGGATGGGGTTTTTGTCCACACCAACAATGTGATTTATGGTGGGGGCTCTGAGTTACCTGGTATCAGTTCATCTTCTGAGGGGACTGTAGACAGGGATCAGCCACAAGGGCAGTGATAAAGCTCCAACAAAATCTTAAGAAAGTTGAGTGTGCTTTCCTGGCTGGCAATAATCCATGCATATTGTCACATATTTATTTTGGAAAGTAACATTGTCCTCACTCCACAGGAATAGGAAAATTGAAGCTCTCTGTTTGGTACTTTCTTATACTCTGCTCTATGCTTCTTCCCTTGACTAATTTTCATCTGTATCCTTTAGGTTTCAAAAGGCATGACCATGAGTATACCAATGAATTCTGTGAGTCTTGTAGTGAATTATCAAACCTAAGGGTGTTATTTGGGATCCCTAGGCTCTCAATTGGTGTCAGAAGGGAGGGTTGTCTTGTGTGAACTCTTTCCCCTAACTTCTCAATTGCTCTAACATTCACAATATGGTAGAATTTTCCTTGTCTTCTGAGACTTGGTTCAAACATTTCCTTCTTTGGTAGAGATGTCTAATGTTCATTCATATCTAGTTCTCCTGCCCTTCTGAGTTTGTAGGACTTTGACAGTTTTCTGTTTCCTTAAAGTTGGATAAGCCATATGATCAGTTCTGGCTAGAGAATTTAACTGTAAGTGAGAAACAATCTAGGGCTCTCTCTTCAGCTGTGGTGATTATAGAACTACATCTTGAGATGGAGGTGTAGCAAGGCAGAAGAAACCCATATCATGTACTATCACATGGGTGATAGCTGCTCTGTAAAGTCACCTGGACTCAGAACAGGATTTGTATGAGCAAGAAATAAACTCTTATATGTTAAGCCATTAAGATTCATATTGATGTATAAATACAGCACAATATTGTAAAGCAATTATCATTCAATTTAAAACAAATAAATTAAAAAAGAAAATGTATAAACAACAAGGAAAAAAAGACTTGAGGGAATATCTCTTATTGCAGTACACTAAACTTATCCTGACTGATTACAAAGATCTTCTTCAATTAGAATTAACCACTCCATATTCTGAGTGCCTTGAGGACTTCATCCATCCTTGTTATGGCCTATGTTTATAGGTTCTCACTAAACTCTGAGACTGTAGGCAGAGATTTTATTTTAGTCATCTTGATATCTCTTGTGTACCAACCACAAGACCTAGCCCAGATTATATATTTAAGACATGCAAGTTGAATCTAATTCAGTTGGTTGGAAGCATGGCTGTTGTGGAGATGGACAAAGCCTCACCTAAAAAGCTGCCTTGAAGGACCTATTGGTGAGTTAAACAGAAGTAATACAGGCTTCTGAAGGACACAGGACCACTCTATCACCATGCACCATTCCTTTAACTCTTCCCCAATTATATGAGAAAACACTCGAAGAATGGAATAGCAACCCCTCCAGTATTCTTGCCTGGAGAATCGCATGGAGAGAGGAGCCTGATAGGCTATAGTCCATGGGGTCACAGAGTTGAACATAACTGGGTGATGAAGGACTCATGCATATGACTAATTAATTATTATAAATGTGTATTAGTGAGAGTTCTCAAGACAAACAGAACCAACAGGATGTATATACCTGTAGAAAGAGATTTATTATAAGGAATTGGAGAGGATGGCAAGTATTAATTTCTGTAGGTTGAATTAGCAAGTTAGAGACCCAGGAGAGTCCAAAAGAAGGACAACAGTGGATGTCTTAGTCTGAAAGTTGTTGGGCAAGAAAAATTCTCCTTTTAAACAGCTTTATCAAGGTATAATTGATAAAAAAATTATACCTATAGTTAACAATTCAGTATTGTACACTTAAAAATTTGTTAGATCTCATATTAAGGAAATTTACCCTACATATTCATTGGAAAGACTGATGCTGAAGCTGAAGCTCCAATACTTTGGCTACCTGATGAAGAGCCAACTCATCAGAAAAGACCTTGATGCTGGCAAAGACTGAAGGCAGGAGAAGGGGACAACAGAGGATGAGATGATTGGATGGCATCACTGACTCAATGAACATGAGTTTGAGCAAACTCCGTGAGATAGTGAAGGACAGGGAAGTCTGGAGTGCTGCAGTCCATGGGGTCGAAAAGAATTGGACACAACTGAGCAACTTAACAACATGTAAAGTGTTCTAACAACACACACACACACACACACACACACACAAAGGGGCTCTCAGGCAGGAAGAATTCATCTTACTCAGGTGAGGGCCAGCCTTCCTATTCAATTTAAGGCTCCAACTTATTGGATGAGGCCCACCTATATAGGCTTCGCTGGTAGCTGTATAAGGGCTTCCCTGGTGGCTCAGATGGTACAGAATCTGCCTGCAATGCAGGAGACCTGGGTTCGATCCCTGGGTCAAAAAGATTCCCAGAGAAGGGCATGGCAACCCACTCCAGTATTTTTGCCTGGAGAATCCCCATGGACAGGGGAGTCTGGTGGGCTACAGTCCATGGTGTTGCAAAGAGTCAGACATAACTGAGCAACTAACATATTCATGTTAGATAGAGCAATCTGCTTTTATTCAGCCTAACAATTTAAATGTTCCTCTTGACCCAGAACACTCTCAGAGATACACCAGAATAATGTTTGACCAAATGTCTAGGCACTCTGTAGCCTAGTCAAGTTGACATAAAATTCACCATCATGAATGGATAATAAAATTATATACCATGCATATACAATGATACCACAATTTGATAAAACTACAAAATGAATTCAAGTGTCTTATGTTTCAATGAGTGAGGATATTGTGTGAATTTAGTTTAGTTTTGTTTTTTTGTTTTTTTTTTCAATTTATTTTTATTAGTTGGAGGCTAATTACTTTACAATATTGTAGTGGTTTTTGCCGTACATTGACATGAATCAGCCATGGATTTACATCCCCATCCCGATCCCACCTCCCACCTCCCTCTCCACCCAATCCCTCTGGGTCTTCACAGTGCACCAGCCCCGAACACCTGTCTCATGCATCCAACCTGGGCTGGTGATCTGTTTCACCCTTGATAACATACATGTTTATATGGTGTTCTCTCGAAACATCCCACCCACGCCTTCTTCCACAGAGTCCAAAAGTCTGTTCTGTACATCTGTGTCTCTTTTTCTGTTTTTTAACAGAGTTCCCAGTTGTTCAACTAAACTAATTGGTCAGTTTTCTCTAAATAGTCAGTTGTGGCTACAGACAAATTGAGTGGAATTTTTACAGCCTAGTAATTCTTGAAAAGCAGCAATAATCTCAAACACAGAAAGTCATCCCTATACAGTACAATCTTTCCCACCGTTAATCCTTAAATTGGATTAAAGAGCATTATGGAGTATATCAGATAAATAGAGGAATAAAATGATACCAATGCAAAATTTTATTTTTTTCATATGTTCAAGTCAATGATTTAAAGTGAGAATTAAATGCATTGGAGGGAAAATAACTTACAGAATTAAAAAAGAGACTGGGATTTTCAAAGAGGTAGCAAGAGTGGGAAAGAATGCATGACATAAAAATCACAATTAAATTTCCTAAGTTTAAATTGCAATTCATATTGTCCAGTACACCAAAGCTGCATTCAAGTCATTTTCTTTTAATTGACCATACTGTACTTTCTTACATATTTTCAACAAGTAGTCAAGAAGATTTAAATTTTGTACAGATGGTTGATCATTCTATAAAGCGTAAAACATGGTATTAAAGGAACATTTTTAAATCAAGTGCAGTATTGAATAAAAACAAGAAAAATGATATACCTTTAAATCTAGAAAATTGTTCTATACATGACAGAATAAAATCTATCCCTTTCCTTAGCTCTCAGTTCATTTGTTTGATAAATGAACATTTAGTTGAAAATAAAGTGTTAAGAAAATATCTAGAGAATGCCTTGACTCTATTCCTAGATATTCTAAAGTCAAACACTTTTGGAAAAAAATTATATTTTTTAAGCTGTTCCAGCCTTTAGTGGATGGATAACTTTTGGGAAGATAGCAAATGTGTGCATAATACTTAAAGAGAAAAATCCAAAGGCCTTAGCAAAATATAATGACTATAATTTACTAACACCTTACTATGTTAGGAAGATAAGAATGGCTTACCTTTTAGTAACTTTAGTAAGAAAGCCTTCCTCAGTGATTATTGCAAAGAAATAGAGGAAAACAATAGAATGGAAAAGACTAGCGATCTCTTCAAGGAAATTAGAGATACCATTGGAACATTTCATGCAAAGATGGGCATAATAAAGGACAGAAAAGGTATGTACCGAACAGAAGCAGAAGATATTAAGAAGAGGTGACAAGAATATACAGAAGAACTGTACAAAAAAGATCTTCATGACCCAGATAATCTCGATGGTGTGATCACTCACCTAGAGC
The DNA here is from genome assembly GCF_019320065.1 of Cervus canadensis. NCBI lineage: Eukaryota > Metazoa > Chordata > Mammalia > Artiodactyla > Cervidae > Cervus > Cervus canadensis. Next base: position 29,333,226 of record NC_057419.1, read on the forward strand.
CAGACATCCTGGAATGCGAAGTCAAGTGGGCCTTAGGAAGCATCACTGCAAACAAAGCTAGTGGAGGTGATGGAATTTCAGTTGAGCTATTTCAAATCCTAAAAGATGATGCTGTGAAAGTGTTGCACTCAATATGCCAGCAAATTTGGAAAACTCAGCAGTGGCCACAGGACTGGAAAAGGTCAGTTTTCATTTCAATCCCAAAGAAAGGCAATGTCAAAGAATGTTCAAACTTGGCAAATAGATGGGGAAACAATGGAAACAGTGACAAACTTTATTTTGGGGGGCTTCAAAATCACTGCAGATGGAGACTGCAGCCATGAAATTAAAAGATGCTTGCTCCTTAGAAGAAAAGTTATAGCCAACCTAGACAGCATATTAAAATGCAGAGACATTACTTTGCCAACCTTTGGCAAAGGTTGGTCTAGCCAAAGCTATGTTTTTGTTTTTTTTTTCCCCAATAGTCATGTATGGATATGAGAGCTGGACTATAGAGAAAGCTAAGCACCAAAGAATTGATGCTTTTGACTAGGGGTGTTGGAGAAGACTCTTGAGAGTCCCTTGGACTGCAAGGAGATCAAACCAGTCCATCTTAAAGGAAATCAGTCCTGAATATCCATTGAAAGGACTGATGCTGAAGCTGAAGCTCCTATACTTTGGCCACCTAATGAGAAGAACTGACTCATGTGAAAAGACCCTGATGCTGGGAAAGATTGAAGGTGGGAGGAGAAAGGGGCGACAGAGGATGAGATGGTTGGATGGCATTACATACTCAACGGACATAAGTTTGAGCAAACTCCGAGAATTGGTGATGGATAGGGAAGCCTGGTGTGCTGCAGTCCATAGGGTCTCAAAGATTCAGACAAGACTGAGCAACTGAACTGAACTGAACTGATAATTTACATCTTACTACGTGGCTGATTCTTTAGCAATATTATTTCTAGTTATCACTTTCAAAACTTTCCCTCAAGATAGGTATCAGCTATCTAGCCTCTCATTGCACCCCTCTCTCAATCACACACTCAGCCTTCCCCTACTGCAAATGAGGAATCTGAAACTTTGGGATATTAAGTAAGATATTAAGGGCTAAAGGCCTAAAGTCATAAAGCTGAGTGGATTGAAAGCCAGTTTCAAGTAGCACCAAACCTCATTGTGCCATTCTAGTTCTAAAGAAATATTCAAAAGTCCCAGGACCACAAGCATTTCCTTTCTAAAGCAGTGCAGCAATTTTCTCTTTGAAAAGACAATTATTGATTTTTTTCTAACATTGTTAGCATACATGTTTACGGTAAAACATTTGTAAAATATAGAGAGGCAAAAAAAAGAAAGAAAGAATCAGTAATTGCATCAGTAACATTACAGGGTAACTCACAGATGCTGGACTATGCCACCCAGATCCCCATTTCAGGAAAAAACAGTTTATCCTTCATGCTAATATCTGTTTTAGAGTCTGGTTTCTTGGGAACCCAACCTGTAGCAACATATATCTGTCCAGGCTTGGAGGATGTGTGTGTAAAATATAGGACCTACTGCACTGCAATGGTTACAAGGAAGAGCCAGAATGACTCTTCTGGAGCCAGCATGCCACAACTAGAGACCACTCACCACAACAAAAAGCCCGTGAACCACAATGAAATATTCTGCATGCCATAAATAAGACCCTATGCAGCCAAATAAACATAATTTAAAAATAAAAATAAATGTTCAATATACAGTATACAATATATACAAAATAAAACGTGATCTCCTTAAGAGTATACATTATAATCCATCAGTAAATCCTTCAGTGTCACTCTTTATCTTTAGTCAAATGGACTCAGAGGTATTCTCTCTACTATGATTTTTGTTTTGTAAAAATTTATCTTTCCAGTTTCAATAACATTAAATAGTTCAATGTAATACGAGGTGCATAAAAGTTCATCTTCATTTCAAATTGTGCTCTTTTCAATTTAAAATAGACCCCCAAAACAGTGAATGTTGCAGTATATATTGATAATATATACATATATATTCTTATCTTTTTACCATGTCAGTATGTAAATACAAAACTTTATTGCTGTAAAATATTGAATATGAACATTACAATTATTTTCCAAATCAGATTCATTCCATTGACATTAAATACAAAATAAAAAGATTGTAAAAATAATATACACATTCAAAGAGCTGAATGTCATATAAAATTATTGAGGTCTGATCAACTGCCAACTCCATCTATGGTAGGGGAAGAAGTTTGAGGGGTTCCTGAAATTTTCTTGGAAAAATATCTTCTTCTTAAAGAAACATCCTTTCTTACCACAGCTTTCTAGTGGATGTTATTTGAAATTAAAATGCAGTAAACTCTATTATTTGCAAATTTGACAACTTCTTTTCTGCTTTCTTTTTGTCAGTTTAAATGACAAATATAAACTACCTAGAAGAAACTTTTCTTAAAGTAATATTTACAGAGAAATCTTAGCAAAACTTAAGGCAGCCTCTTGCTAATGTTATTTTGTTGCCATTGCTTTAATCATAGAGGAGTTAAACCACCATAAGTCAAGGACAGAAAATACCTAAGTGGGAAATCCGTAGTGAAAATGTAAAACAGCACATTGGTAAGTGAAGAAAGTAATTCTAAGAAGGAGACATGGAAGCAGTAATGATAATAATAGCAACAGCAACAACATCAATAGAAGAGGGGGAGGAGGAAAAGGAAGAGTTAATGCTAGCACTCATTAGATACTTGGTATATCTGCCAGGCACTGTTCTGAGTTCCTTACATTTAGTGTCTAAATTTATCCTTTCCATGACCTTATGAGGTAAATAATATTACTATCCCCACTTTGCCAATGAAGTAAAGTTAAGAAAAGAAAAGCAAAGTTTCTGCACACAGATAAGTAATTAGCCAAATATTGGGCTTCCCTGGTGGCACTAGTGGTAAAGAACTCTCCTGACAATGCAGTAGACATAAGAGACCCAGGCTCAATCCCTGAGTCAGGAAGATCCCCTGGAGGAGGCAATGGCAACCCACTCCAGTATTTTTGCCTGGAGAATCCTATGGACAGAAAAGCCTGGCAGGCTCAAGTCCATGTGATAGCAAAGAATCTGACACAACTGAAATGACTTAGCACTGAAGCACTGGAATTTAAAGCAGGGCAGACAGATTTCAGAGCCGGCACTCCTATCACTATTTTATAGATAGTGATAGTAACAGTCTTTATAGGACTGTTAAAAGAGAAAATGGGAAAGCAAACTGTCTCTACTTTTAAAACACTGCATAAGAGTTAAAAACATAGGTTTTAGAGCTATGTATATACTGAATTTGAAGACCCAGTCAACCATTCACTAGGTCTGTGACCTTGGGCAAATTATTTTACTTCTATATGCTTCAATTTTTTCATCCATAAAATGAGAATAATAATAAAAACTACTCAAAGTTGTGGAATTTCTATATCAAAAGTGCACAGAAAGCACTTAGGGCAGTGTGTGTCCCTGAAACCTTACTTACTATTTTATATATAACAATATTACATACTGTCAAATCAGATAGCAATAACAAGTTGATAAAAGATAATATGGAGAGTTATAGTGTGTTACCTAAATATCTCAAGAATGTACTTTCATATATTATTAAAGAGAAAGTTGAATTTACTTTAAAGTTGACTAAGTATATTTTTAATATATGGTCTATCAATAGTATCAATACACAAGTTTCCTTAGAAACAAATTCTGACTCCTAAATATGTCAATTCTTCTAAATGTCTTCACAGAATATCTGACTTTAAAGTAAAATGTGCAAAACTACCAAGATACAATTGTGTTCATTATTAAAACATTCTTTGTTTCTCTATCCTAGGGTATTTTCTTTTGAGCTTGATAAAACAACAGCATGACAACTGCCAAAAAGATGTTTGTAATATAGTTTAGTATCAATAGCTACTGGAAGTCAGGAAAAACACTAATATCTTTGGACCTATTTTGATTTTATGACATATTGACTTTACATTTCAGAGAGAGCCCTCTTTAACCCTGAGGTATATAAATAAAAAATTATGACTCAGAAGTTTCAAGATTCATTCTTATATTCATACTATAGATAAGAGGACCAGAGACTTTTCCAAAAAGAGGAGATTTTACAATATTAGTTGAATTGTTGTGTAGTATACAGAATTGAAATTCTATAGAATTCATTTTTCAAACTTCTTTTTCTTATGACAAAAATTGATTAGATTAAGCCATGGAGAAATGATTCCACTTCTTGGCTAATCCAAAGATATCAAATTAGTAGATATTCCATTGGTTTTCACATTCATACAATAATTACATTTTTATAATTATTTGTATAATTATTTTCCCTAACTTTTATTCCAAGCTTTTGAGCAACATGATATTTTAAAAATGCAATTTAGTGATAGATTACCGGGGTTCAATCCTACTTCTGATGCTTCATTTGTTCTTTATCTTGGACAAGTCATAAAACCTCCCAGAACCTTGAATTCAACAGAAATGGAACCTCATTGAGCTGATATGCAGTTTTACTACAAATATATATGAAAATGTCTTATACATTATAAAGATTTATAGGAATGCAAAGTAGTTTTATTACTGCCTTTAGAATATTAATTTCAGTAATATAATAGTGCATTTTTGTTGAAACACAAATATAAATTTATAGACAACCATATACAAATTTGTATTTAAACACATGAGAAGGAATAGAGTCTCTCATTTTTTAAGGAATATTTAAGTAATTAGATTGATCAACTCTCAGTGCAAACTCCTATTTTAAGTTCACAGTGGCTTACTCTACCCTTTCTTCAATTTGAGGTCTAAAAAGCAGCTCTGTTCTGTTTTTTTTTCCTCCCATCAACCTTTCCATCAGATGTACTATTTTTGGGTTTAAAATTAACTTCGAAAGAAAAATGTCTTCTAGTTCATAAAAGCAACTGTATTTCAAGCATAGGGTTTAATACTATTCAGTTACTATTTAAAAAAAAAACTTATTTTTAAATTTCAGGGAAAATGAGTACAGATAAATCTATACTGTTGATACTTGATTTTGTCCATAAACACCTTCATTCCTGTTGCTGAATGAACATCAAGGACTGGATCCGTAAAGGAGAGAACTTCTGTCTTTTTTCACTTTCAAGAGTGAAAAGGGAAAAGGGAAAATAAATTCTTCCATCAACCACTGCCTCACTAATCCATACAAAGTAATCGTTTATATTTTGAGGCAGCTGAACTTCTAATCTACAGGTCAGACATTAAGCTAAAGAACAGACAAATAATTCATAGCACATCCACATTAGCTCACTCATGCCATTATTGCTGAGGTTCGGTTTATTTGGGGAGATTCAATCATGTCAGAACCCAAGCTTCAAATTCAATATACTGTGAGCTTTCTTTGTCCATATTGAGTCATTTCAACACTCATCAGGACTTTCAGCAAATATGTTGTATAAAATTATTTTAAATCAGTTCACATTTGTGCTGAATATTCCCATTGTCATACATCTGTGTTCACACATTCACATATACGCAAATGACATTGATTTGATTTGATCAAGTGATACTAAATAACCTCATTTCATTTCATACAACTTCACGTCCTTCCCTTAATCTTCTCTATAGCCTTTTACTTTTTTTTTAATGACACCATGCACTTAAGGATGCGAATTTAAGCTACCTGCTCAGCCTGGCCCTCTCTTGGCTAGCGTCACTAGATTTAATGATTCTGTCACATTCAGATAAGGAAACTCAAAAAAGAGACCAAGGTACCTCAGGAGTTTGACAAGTAGGATTCTTCATCCATGTAGTCATCCACGTAGAGATGGGCAACAACCTAACTCCTAGTGACATTAAAAGACTCAACCATAACTGCACCTCCAAAATGAGCCCTCCTTTAAGCCCTTTACCACTTTAAAGGTGTCAGTACCTACTAGGTTTAGCCCTGGGAAAAGGGAAAATATCTACCTTTAAAAATAGAAGTTTCCCCTTACTCCAAAATTAATTTGTATCTAGGCTGAGTAAAAAAATTAACATAACTTCCCAAAATGATCATTTTTTTCCTCTTTTTTACAATAAAATCTGCTAGGGTAAATCACTGCCAACATCCGTTGGATCATCGAAAAAGCAAGAGAGTTCCACAAAAACATCCACTTCTGCTTTTTTGACTATGCCAAAGCCTTTGACGGTGTGAATCACAACAAACTGTGGAAAATTCTGAAAGAGATGGGAATACCAGACCACCTGACCTGCTCTTGAAAACTCTGTATGCAGCTCAAGAAGCAACAATCAGAACTGGACATGGAACAACAGACTGGTTCCAAATAGGAAAAAGAGTACATCAAGGCTGGATACTGTTACCCTGCTTATTTAACTTATATGCAGAGTACATCATGAGAAACGCTGGGCTGTATGAAGCACAAGCTGGAATCAAGATTGCCGGGAGAAATATCAATAATCTCAGATATGCAGATGACACCACTCTTATGGCAGAAAGTGAAGAAGAACTAAAGAGCCTCTTGATGAAAGTGAAAGAGGAGAGTGAAAAAGTTGGCTTAAAACTCAACATTCAAGAAACTAAGATCATGTGGTATCTGGTCCCATCACTTCATGGCAAATAGATGGGGAAACAGAGGAAACAGTGACAGACTTTATTTAGGGGAGTTCCAAAATCACTGCAGATGGCGACTGCAACCATGAAATTAAAAGACGCTTGCTCCTTGGAAGGGAAGTTATGACCAACCTAGACAGCATGTTAAAAAGCAGACACATTACTTTGCCAACAAAGGTCCGTCTACTCAAGGCTATGGTTTTTCCAGTAGTCATGTATGGATGTGAGAGTTGGACTATAAAGAAAGCTGAGTGCTGAAGAATTGATGCTTTTGAACTGTGGTGCTGGAGAAGACTCTTGAGAGTCCCTTGGACTGCAAGGAGATCCAACCAGTCCATCCTAAAGGAAACCAGTCCTGAATATTCATTGGAAGGACTGATGCTGAAGCTGAAACTCCAATACTTTGGCCACCTTATGGGAAGAACTGACTCATTTGAAAAGACCCTGATGCTGGGAGAGATTGAAGGTGGGAGGAGAAGGGGACGAAAGAGGATGAGATGGTTGGATAGCATCACTGACTCAGTGGACATGAGTTTGAGTAGACTCTGGGAGTTGGTGATGGACAGGGAGGCCTGGCATGCTGCAGTCCATGGGGTCACAAAGAGTCAGACCTGACTGAGCTACTGAACTGAACTGAAAAGGAAATCATATTTAGACAAAGAGTGAGTCAGCACACCTTTTATGGACCATTTTAATTCATAAGTAGTCACTCTGAAAGACTGAGGGTATTTTTAAATTTCTTTTGGGTTACAAGGTTACATTTTATTCAACCAAATTCCTCCTTACAAAGTATCTGTTTTATGGAGAAAATTCTACTAAAATTACTATGAAAATTCTCCACAGTAAGGAAGTAAATTAACACAAGAGTGAAAAACATAAGAAATTCTGGGCCAATCTTATGTACATTTCATCCAAGTTTTTATTTGTGTCGAGACATCCAGAGACAATCTGTGGAAACTATGGCAGCATTCCTGCAAATTTTCTCCAAAATTTTCATAAATTACTAGTTTTTCATGAATTAGTATAAATTAACAGGTGGTTCTTTATTGGAGGAGAAGGGTTTAACCCTTTGGAGAATCTGACAATTCATTTAAACTAGCTCTTCATTCTTTGGAAATTGAAAATCTAATGAAATCTACATACTTTATCCAAGAAAACATGTGTATGCATGAACACACACATACGTAGAGAGTACAGATAAAGATTTCTATAAATAAGTTCATGGAGTTAATGGAATAAGCCTAAGAACTACTCTGCAGAGAATTATCTCAGCATGGCCCTAATCTATTACAGAATGGAAATTGATAAACATACCCAGTTTTTAAAGTAACTAAGATAACTATATTTGATAGCATCATATATAAAGCATATTTGATTGGAAAAATTAACCATGCAGATTATACATTTATCATAAAGACAGTGAATAAAAGCATGGCCTTTGAAAATTATCATAAAGTAGGTAAACTTGGTCTTGAGTGATGTAGGAATCTCTAATAGTTAGTAGGTGAAAAGGAGGGAGATGGTGATGAATAAGGATAAGGATGGAGAGAGTAGAACTGATTGGTCTCTGAGAGAGTGGAAATCCAGCTTAACAGGAGAAACACAGAAATTTCTATGTGATTTGCACCTATGTGATTTACATGTTAGTCTGTAGTTTCCCGTTTTTTTTTTGGTTTTTTTTTTGAAGTTTTTTCAACTTTGATTTCAAGGTTCTGTTAATCTGTTAAAATGAACTTGGAAGACTTCCCTTTTTATGTATGCTCTGGAATAGGTTTAATCACCAGGTTCACCAGCTATTAATATATGTAACATAATGATCTGATCCTTTACAGTTTAACAGAACTTCTCTGGTGTCTTGTGGGTCATAGATCATTTGAGAAGTATATATTGCTTTCATGGTGGCACAGTGGTAAAGAATCTGCCTGCAATGCAGGAGACCCGGGTTCAATCCCTGGGTAGGGAAGATCCCATGGAGAAAGAAATGGCAACACATTCCAATATGCTTGCCTGGAGAATTCTTTGGACAGAAGAGCCTGGTGGTCTATAGTCCATGGGATAGCAAAGAGTCAGACATGACTGAGTGACTGAGCACCTTAGCATCTTATATTACTTTTATAATTGGGACAAAGATTAAGTACATTCCCTTTAAGAATCTAATTAAAGCTATGAAAATTTCTTTACTGCCCAAAACAATCAGAAAAAAAACTCCACAAAATTGGGTTTACAATTTCAAGATGGTTCATATAAGCCTTAAAATCTATTCATGAAGTCTCTAAAGATTGATCAATATAGATTAGGAAGCCCTTCCCTGCCTTTCCTGATTCTTTATATTTAGTTGTTCTGTCTCTTGGGATAAAATTTTAGGATGTGTTTACCACCTTGTATATGAATCATGCTCTTACAGTTTTAAATATCTAAATCTGGAGTGACATCAGCAAAACGGCACACTAGGAAACTCCAATCCTTTGCTTTCCCATGGAAACATTAAAAAAAAAGACTAATGTAACTTTATAGGAAAGAGGAAATAAGGGACAAAAAAGCTATAAGACATAGAGAAAACAAATAACAAAATGGTAAATATAAATCCTTCCTTATCAGTAACTGTTAATATTCTGAATGGATTAAATTGCCCATCCAAAAGGCTTCGATTGGCAGAATGGTTTACAAAAACATGATTTAACTAATGCTATCTACAAGAGACTAACTTTAGATCTAAGGACTGTAATAGCTTGAAAGTGAAGAATGTAGAAGGATATTCATACCAGTAGTAACCAAGGAGGGCTGGGATAGCTACGGTAATACCAGATGAAATAGACTTAAAAACTGTTGCAAGAGATAAGTAAGTACACTGTATGTTGGTAAAAAGGTTAATTGACCAAAAGAATATGGCAGTTATAACCATTTACACATCAAACATCAGACCTCCAAAATATATGAGGCAAATATCAACAGAATTAAAGGGAGAAAGATACAGATATACAGTAATTATTGGAGACTTTAATACCCCACTTTCAATAACTTGAGAGAAAAACAGAAGATCAACAAGGAAACAGAGGATTTAAATAACATTAAATAAACGAATTGGGCCTAACAGACATATACAGAACATTCCTCCCAACATCAGAATAGACATTTCTCTCAAGTGTACATGGAACTTTCTCTAGGATAAGCCATACATTAAACCACAGAATAAGCTTTAATGAATTCTCAAAAATTGAAAATATACAAATATCTTTTCCAATCGCATTGGAATGAAACAAGCAATCAATGGAAGGAAAATCAGAAAACACACAAATATGTGGAAACAATACACTCTTAAACAACCAGTGGATCAAAGAAATCACAAGGGATATTAGAAAATACCTTAAGACAAATGAAAAAACAATATACCAAAACATATGTGATATAGTGAAAACAGCACTAAGAGGAAAATTTGTAGCTATAAGTGTTTATATTTTAAAAAGAAGAAAGATATCAAATCAACAACCTAATTTTGCATCATTACACAATGTCCAGACCAAAACCAAAGCTAGAAAGAGGAAGAAAATTAAGATTAGAGTGGAGATAAATAAAACAGAGAATAGGAAAACAATAGAGAAAAACAAAGAAACCAAGCATTCTTTGAAAAGATCTAATAAAGCACACAAATCTTCATGTAGTTTGGAAAAAAAGAGACTCAAATTACCAAAATCAAAAAATCAAAGTGAGTAAACAACAAGGTCCTACTGTATAGCACAGGGAACTGAATTCAATATCCTATGATAAACCAAATTGCACACAAGATTATAGAGTAGAAGGATGTGCGCTCATCTTCTGCAAGAACTCCAAAATTACCACTTGCTGCTGAACAAACATTGACAGAAGAATGATGGATCCCACCATAAAAAGATACCCCACATTCAAGGGCAAAGGAGAAGGCCCAGCAAGACAGCAAGAGGGGCAAAATCACATTTATAATCAAACCCCATGCCTGCCAGAGATGCTCAGAGGGCTCAAACAACACCGTGTCTGCACCAGGACCCAGATACCCAACAGAGACTGAGTCAGACCTGCCTTTGAGTGTTTGAGCATCTCCTGAAGAGGTACAGGTCAGCAGTGGCCTGCTGCAGGAGCTTGGGGTGCAGCAGACCTGGGTCACACAGTGTGTGGCATAAGCTGTCTTGGAAGAGGTCACCATTATTAGCCCAACCATAGAGCCACCGAGCAGACGACCCACAAAACAAACTGCAAAACAATAATGCCAAAGAAATTCTCATACTGTTAAGAAAGCTCTTGGACCCACAACAGATTTCCCAACCTGGGGATCTGGCAAAGGGACTGAGAACCGTCAAGGAATTTGACTTTAGAGTCCAGTGGGATTTGATTACAGAACGTACATAAGACTGGAGAAACAGTTTCTTGGAGGACATAAACAAAACATTGTGCACACCAGAATCCAGGAGAAAGCAGCAGTGACCCACAAGAGATTGACTCAGACCTGCCCTGGAGTGTCTGGGAATCTCTGGCGGATGCGTGGGTTGGCGGTGGCCTGCTGCAGGGTCAGGGGCTGAGTGTGGCAGTGTGCACAGGACCTTTTGAAGGAGGTCACCATTATGTTCATTACCTCCACCACAGTTTGGTCTCAGGTCAAACAACAACTAGGGAACACAGCCCCACCCATCAACAAAAAGTGAATTCAAGATTTGCTGAGCATGGCTCTGCCAATCAGAACAAGACCCAGTTTCCCTTACAGTGAGTCTTGCCCATCAGGAAGCTTCCACAGGCCTCTTATACTTATCCTTCAGAGGGCAGACAGAATGAAAACCACAGTCACAGAACACTAATCAAACGTATCACATGGAACATAGCCATGTCTAATTCAATGAAACTATGTGCCATGTCATGTAGGGCCACCCAGGACAGACGGGTCGTAATGCAGAGTTCTGGAAATATGTGGTCCACTGGAGAAGGGAATGGCAAACCACTTCAGTATTCTTGCCTTGAGAACCCCATGAACAGTATGAAAAGGCAAAAAGATAGGACACTGAAAGATGAACTCCCCAGGTCGGTAGGTGCCCAATATGCTACTGGAGATCAGTGGAGAAATAACTCCAGAAAGAAGGAAGGGATGGAGTCAAAGCAAAAACAACACCCAGTTGTGGATGTGACAGGTGATGGAAGCAAGGCCCGATGCTATAAAGAGCAATATTGCATAGGAACCTGGAATGTTAGGTCCATGAATCAAGGGAAATTGGAAGTGGTCAAACAGGAGATGGTAAGGATGAATGTCGACATTCTAGGAATCAGTGAACTAAAATGGACTGGAATGGGTGAATTTAACTCAGATGACCATTATATCTACTACTGTGGGCAAGAATCCCTTAGAAGAAATGGAGTAGGCATCATAGTCAACAAAAGAGTCCGAAATGCAGTACTTGGATGCAATCTCAAAAATGACAGAATGATCTCTGTTTGTTTCAAAGGCAAGCCATTCAATATCATGGTAATCCAAGTCTATCTCCTGACCAGAAATGCTGAAGAAGCTGCAGCTGAACTATTCTATGAATACCTATGAGACCTTCTAAAATTAACACCTAAAAATGATGTCCTTTCATCATAGGATTGGAATGTTGGATTGGAGGAATGTGGGATTGGAACGCAAAAGCAGGAAGTCAAGAAATACCTAGAGTAACAGGCAAATTTGGCCTTGGAGTGCAAAATGAAGCAGGGTGAAGGCTAACAAAGTTTTCCCAAGAGAATGCACTGGTCAGAGCAAACACCCTCTTCCAACAATGCAAGAGATGACTCTACACATGGACATCACCAGATTCTCAACACCAAAATCAGACTGATTATATGCTTTGCAGGCAAAAGTGGGAAAGCTCTATCCAGTCAGCAAAACAAGACTGGGAACTGACTGTGGTTCAGATCATGAACTCCTTATTGCCAATTTCAGACATAAATTGAAGAAAGAAGGGAAAACCACTAGCCATTCAGGTATGATGTAAAACAAATTCCTTAAGGTTATACAGTCGAAGTGACAAACAAATTCAAGGGATTAGACTGAATAGACAGAGTGCCTGAAGAACTATGGATGGAGGTTAGAGACATTATATAGGAGGCACTGATCAAGACCAGGCCTTACAAGTTGCTGAGAAAAGAAGAGAAGCTAAAGGCAAATGAGAAAGGAAACCTATAACCACTTGAATACAGATTTCCAAAGAATAGCAGGGAGAGATAAGAAAGCCTTCCTCAGTGATCATTGCAAAGAAATAGATGAAAACAATAGAATGGGAAAGACTAGAGATCTCTCCAAGAAACTTAGAGATACCATGGGAACATTTCATGCAAAGATGGGCACAATAAAGAACAGAAATGCTATGAACCTAACAGAAGCAGAAGATTTTAAGAAAAGGTGGCAAGAAAACAGAAGAATGGTACCAAAAAGATCTTCATGACCCAGATAACCAGGATGGTGCAATCACTCACCTAGAGCCAGACATACTGAAATGCAAAGTCAAGTGGGCCTTAGGAAGCATCACTATAAACAAAGCTAGTGAAGGTGATAGAATTCCCGTTGAGCTGTTTCAAATCCTAAAAGATGATGGTGTGAAAGTGCTACACTCAATATGCCAGCAAATTTGGAAAACCCAGCAGTGGCCACAGGACTGCAAAAGTCAGTTTTCATTCCAGTCCCAAAGAAAGGAAGTGCCAAAGAATGTTTAAACAACACCACAATTGCACTCATCTCACACGATAGCAAAGTAATGCTCAAAATTCTTCAAGTCAGGCTTCAACCGTATGTGAACCATGAACTTCCAGGTGTTCAAGCTGGATTTAGAAATGGCAGAGGAACCAGAGATCAAATTGCCAACATCTGTTGGATCATCAAAAAAGCAAGAGAGTTCCAGAAAAACATCTACTTCTGCATTATTGAGTATGACAAATCCTTTGACTGTGTGGATCACAACAAACTATGGAAAATTCTTAAAGAGATGGGAATACCAGAACACCTGACCTGCCCCCTGAGGAATCAGTATGCAGGTCAAGAAGCAACAGTTAGAACTGGACATGGAACAATGGACTGGTTCCAAATAGGTAAAGGAGCACGTCAAGGCTGTATATTGTCAACCTGCTTATTTAACTTATATGCAGAGTACAACATGAGAAACGCTGGGCTGGATGAAGCACAAGCTGGAAGGAAGATTGCCAGGAGAAATCTCAATAACCTCAGATACACAGATGAAACCACCTTTATGGCAGAAAGTGAAGAAGAACTAAGGAGCCTCTTAATAAAAGTGAAAGAGGAGAGGGAAAATGTTGGCTTAAAACTCAACATTCAAAAAACCAAGATCATGGCATCTGGTCCCATCATTTCATGTCAAATAGATGGGGAAACAATGGAAACAGTGACAGACTTTATTCTGGGGGGCTCCAAAATCACTGCAGATGGTGACTGCAGCCATGAAATTAAAAGACACTTGCTCCTTGGAAGAAAGCTATGACCAACCTAGACAGCATATTAAAAAGTAGAGACATTCCTTTGCCAACAAAGGTTCATCTAGTCAAAACTGTGGTTTTTCCAGTAGTGGTATGGATGTGAGAGTTGGACCATAAAGAAAGCTGAGCACTGATGAATTGATGCTTTTGAACTGTGGTGTTGGAGAAGACTCTTGAGAGTCCCTTGGACTGCAAGGACATCCAACCAGTCCATCCTAAAGGAAATCAGTCCTTAATATTCACTGGAAGGACTGATGCTGAAGCTGAAGCTCCCATATTTTGGCCATCTGATGCGAAGTTCAGACTAACTGGAAAAGACTCTGTTGCTGGGAAAGATTGAAGGCAGGAGGAGAAAGGGACAACAGAGGATGAGATGGTTGGATGGCATCACCAACTCGATGGACACGAGTTTGAGCAAGCTCTGGGAGTTGGTGATGGTAGGGAAGCCTGGCGTGCTGCAGTCCATGGGGTTGCAAAGAGTCAGACACGACTGAGCAAATTAACTGAACTGAACTGATAAACCATAATGTAAATGAATATGAAAATGAACCTGTATATTATGTATAACCAAATCACTTTGATGTATAGCAGAAATTAACACATTAGTAATCAACTATAAGTCAATAAAATAAATTTTTAAAAAGTGAAAGTGGGGGCATACTACCTATTTTGCTTAATAGGGGGCTTCCTAGGTGGCACTATTGGTAAAGAACCCACCTGCCAATGCAGGAGTCCTAGGAGACACAGATCCCTGGCTTGGGAATATTCCCTGGAGGAGGGCACGGCAACCCACTCCAGTATTCTCACCTGGACAATCCCATGGACAGAGGAGCCTGTTGGACTACAGTTCAAAGGGTCGCAAGAGTTGGACATGACTGAAGTGACTTAGCACATACCAGAAAATATTACAAAAGATTATTATGGACAATCGTCTGCCTGCAAATTGGATAACCTGTGTAAAACAGACATTCCTAAAAATATACAACATACGAAGACTGAATCATAAAAAGACAGAATATCTGAATAGACCTATAAATAGTAAGGTGATTGAATCAGCAGTCAAAAACTTCCCAACAAAGAAAAGACCTGAACAGATGGCTTAACTGCTGGATTCTACCAAACACCTGAAATAGAGCTTACATCAATCTTCCTCAAACACTTTCAAAATACTGAAGAGGAGACTTTCCTGGATTTCCAGTGATTAAGACTCTGCACTTCCACTGCAGGGGTTACACATTCAATCCTTGGTGGGCAAAGTTCCATATACTGTGAGGTGCAGAAGAAAAAAAAAAAAAAACTATTCAAAATACTGAAGAGGAAGGAACATTTTCTGACTCATTCCATGAGTCCAGCATCACCCTGATACCAAAGTCAGACACAGATGCTGATACTACAGGAAAAGAAAATCACAGACCAATATCCCTATGAATATCAATACACAAGTCCTCAACTAAATAATAGCAAACTAAATTCATCAGTGTACTAAAAAGATTGTACACCATAAACAAGTAGAATTTATTCCTGGAATGCAAGGACATTTCTATACTCAAAAATCATTCAACGTAATACAAATGCCTAAATGTAAGCATTAATACTATAAAACTCTTAGAAGAAAACAGAGTAAAAGCTTCATGACATTAGATTTAGCAATTATTTGTTTAATAAGACACCATAAATATAGGCAACAAAAGAAAAAAATACACCAACATTGCTCACCAGAATTAAAAACTTTTATATATCAATGAATATTAAAAATAAAGCAAAAAGGCAACCTACAGAATGGGAGAAAACACTTGCAAATCATATATCTGATAAGGGGTTCCTATCCAGAATTTATAAAGATCTACAACTCAACAACAACAACAACAACAACAAAAAACCCAATTCAAAAATGGGCTAAGGACTTGAATAGAAGGTTCTGCAAAAAAAGATATACAAATGGCCAATAAGCACTGAAAGTTGAGATGTTCAATATCCCTAATCATTAGGGAAATGCAAATCAAAATCACATGAGATACCACTACACATCTGTTGCTGCTGCTGCTAAGTCGCTTCAGTCGTATCTGACTCTGTACGACCCCACAGATGACAGCCCACCAGGTTCCTCTGTCCATGGGATTCTCTAGGAAAGAATACTGAAGTGGGTTGCCATTTCCTTCTCCCAAACACCTATTAACATCACTATTATTAAAAAAGAAAGAAACAGACAAGTGTTAGTGAGAATGTGGAGAAACTGGAACCTTCATTCATTGCTAGTGGAAATGTAAAATGATGTGCCGTAAAAACAGTATAGCAGTTCTTCAAAAACATAAACATAGAATGACCATATGATCCAATAATTTTATTTCTGGGTATATATCCAAAACAATCAAAATCAGGGACTCAAATAGATATTTGTACAACAATATTCATAACAACATTATTCACAAATAGCCAAAAGTGAAAAAACATTAATTGATGGATGAATGGATAAACAAATGTGGTATATACATGAAATGGAATATTATTCAGTTTTAAAATGTAATGAAATTCTAATACATGCTTGAACCTTGAAAATATCATGCTAAGTGAAACAAACCAGACACAAAAGAAGATTCAACTTATATGAAGTACTTAAAATATAAAATTCATAGGGATAGAAAACAGAATAGTGGTTATCAGGGACAAGAAAGAAATGGGTATGGGAAGTAATTGTTTAGTGGAATTCATTGATAGTGGTAATTGTTGCACAACAATGTGAATGTATTTAACGCCATTGAATTGCAGGGTTTAAATTATTAAAAGGATTAATTTTATGCTATGTATATTTTAACACAATAATAAATTTATCTTAGAATCACTCATAGATTCCAGGTAAAAAATACTAAATCTGTGCAAGTCATGACATAAAACAAGTTGGGGAAAGTGCACATTTTTTTGGTTTGTTACATAATGCTTGTCACACCCTAATACCATTTTTACACTTACATGAATGCCTATAAATGTACACTGGTGTTCTCCTTTATCAAAGGCTAAACCACAAATAAAGACAGAAAATAAAAACCAGGAACCTGAATAACCTAGGGACATATGTTTGGTGTGGGTGTTTTTTGTTTTGTTATGTTTGGCTTTGCTTCAGTTTTCACATACACAAACAATTCATTATTTGTCTGAACAACATTTTTAAAAAAAAACAGAAACACTCAATTTTTAACCTAGAGTATTTCAGTTTTCATTTCAAATCTCAAATGTACAAAGAAAGAATGGACTTATTGTATCACTCCTCACTACCTTTCTTTTCCGTTGGTACCAACCTCCTCAGGTACAGATTTGCACGGGTGATTAACAGAATTTGCATGGATATAACTTGCTCTACTACAAAAAATATTAATTCTGCTAGTTTCCCCCAAAGACTGTATTTGTGCTCCCTTCCCTTTTAATTTCAAATCCTAGTAATGTTACATATGTGGGGATAATAACAACACCTATCTCATTAGGTTGTGAGGACTTAATGGGATAACAGAATGCAAAATCCTTAGCATAGCATCTGGCACACCAATAAATAGTAGTTCCCTTTCTACCCTGCCTTTGCAGTATAATATTATGCTTATGATGACCATATAACTTGGAATCTTCAGTATAGTACCAATATCAGGTATGTTGCTCTCCTAATACCATAATATATTTCTATAGATAATAATCCTCAAGTCAGTACTCAGAATACAAAGTATGTGCTCATATGATATTAATATATACTCCTTAAGCAATAATACTAGGTGTTAAATTTTATATGCTGAGTATGTTAACCATGTCAGGTGCTCTTCATACACTATGTCACTTAAATCTCCCAACATCCCTATGAGATGCACAGTATCACTGCCATTTAATAGATGAAAAAATACATAGATCAATTAGCTTGGCCAAGGTCATATATCTGGTAAGTAGTATAAGCAGGTCTCCTGACTCCCTGGTTGGTGCTTTTCCCACTATCTCAGAGGATCATAGATCTGGTTAATCGACACACGTGAAAACAAACTTTTTTTAAGTAGTGCTACTTAGAAAAATACAGACTACTTTTAAACACTGCTAGATATTTGATTAGTTGCTATGTTCTGTTGTCTGAATGTGTGTATCCCTCCAAAATTAGTTATGTTGAAATCCTGATGCCCACTGTGATGGTGTCAGTAGATGGGTACCTTTGGGAGGTGCTTAGGTCACAGGGTGGAGCCCTCCTGAATGAGATTCATACACTTATAAAAAGAGGCCCTTTCTGCTGTGTAAGGACACAATGAGAAGTCTTCACCCGACCATGCTGGCACCCTGATCTTGGACTTCCAGCCTCCAAAACTGTGAGATATAAATGTTGGTTGTTTATCAGTCACCCAACTATGTCATTTTGTTATTGCAGTCTGAATGGACTCAGACACATTCTGAACAAAGAAAGCCAGTAAGCGGTATGATAGAATCATTCTCACACAATAAAAACATTAAGTACTTCTGTTTCCTTGTCTCTAAATTAGGACCAATTTCTCTCACAAGATGGCAAAGATTGATGGGGAAATTGTTAATAAAGAATCTCCATATTTGAAGTACAAATCCTCAGTAACAAAAATATAGATACAGAGCAAGATATCTTGAATACTTGAGCTTATTCTTTGAAAAGGGATTGACAAGAATAAAAGTTTGATGTTGAAAATGGCTCAGTTATAATCAGTTGCTGAAGTTATTCTGACAATCATGTACAATGCAGAAGGGCATACATTCTCAGGAAAGGTTAAGGTTTCCTTGGCAACTATCAAATGCATTGTTAATATTCCCTAGGAAGTTTTTGGTCAATAATGACTGAAGTGCTAGAAAACTATTTTTAAACTATCTTTTGAGTTAATTCTATTCTCCTTTCAAAGTTCTTTTTTCTTCAAATTTATTTTAATTGCTTAATTAATGGTTATTTGGTGAAGGTTACTGAATATTCTGTTGAAGGAAAGGTTTTGACTCTGTCAAATAGAATTAAAGATGACAACGAACAAGGAGGTATTTTGAAAAGATTTGAGCAAACTCTAATGTAAAGGAAGAGTCAACCCTTGAAGTATTCACCCAAAGTTACAGTCACAAGTGTCTATCTAAAATTATCATTAATATCTATTACAGAACTTTTGTATTTGCAAACCTCTTAGCAATTCATCTGTATTGATTATTCCACATATCAATCCAGCTAAGACAGTCAATGTCTATCCCTATTCTAAGGATGGAAAACTTGAGACCAATTAAATTAAAAATAGCCAGATTTTTTTGACCATTCTTTAGAAGATCATCATTAACATGTATTGATCAGAATCAGAAGAACTGAAATAGTTTTATCATTTAGAATTGGTATATTACATTACTTGCAATTCTATCAAGTAATACTTGATAAGATTCTTGGTACCCCAAGAATGGTGGACAAGCTAAAATCAGTCAAGCCTCGACACAAACTAAAGACGTGTTAGCATATTTAGAGAGCCTCTGATATTAAAATAACTAATGACAACTTCATTTATTGTTACCGTCAGTTGGAGTCTTTGATGTTTATGGAGTATGCTCTCAACCCTACCAGAAATGAGCAGTCATTTTCAATTAAAATCTTCAATAAATATACTTCACTCAGTTGCTTTTCTTACTGGTTAGTGACATTCAAAGTATGGTTCTTTTTACTAAGCAGAATAACTGTTAAAATGAGTTGTAATAATAATTAACTGTTACTGAGATATTGAAAAGAACACTATTGATTTTTAAAACTCTCTAGTACAAAGGTAATTATCTTAGAAAGGTAATTGATATAGCAACTTCGATAATGCAATTCCATGTTTATATCTATGTCTTAGTGACAGGCACCATAATATAGTAGAAAGGAAAATAGATAGGAAAATAAAAAACTATAAATGAATTGTGTGGTTATTTAAGAATAGCCTTGAGACAGATATTGTTTCACTTACAAGTGGTTTTTATCTCTGTCCCTCACCACTCCCTTTTTTTTTTTTTTTTTTTTTTGTCTTACAAAACAGCATAAGAATCCCTATCTACTTCCTGTGTTGGAGTTTTTTTTCTTATTTTCTAAAAGTAAATATTCTTCAATTAATTTCTATGTCTGGAAATCAGCCCTTATAGCATTGAAAATGATTTTTTAAAACTGCAAGACTGGATGTTTTAATTACTTCAAAATATAACTCCCCTAGAAAGTACATGTTCATTTCAGCACCTGGTATATTCAGGATGCAAACAGAAACTAAACAATCAGAGAAAGTAACAAGAAAAATAACTGTGCTAAGCATTTCTTTTTCTCTTCCTCATTTTTTAAAAACAGGAATGAAAAGTTCCAAAGCGAGTTGAAAAGGGGCTAAAAACAATGTCCTATTAAGAGTATCACTCAACATATTTTGACTGATGTTAAGGAAAATGAATCCTATGTACAACTTAACACTGCAAACACAAACAACAAAAATACTTCATCATAACAATCACCAAAAGTCATTTTTAAATGTCTGCTATGGCCACTTTTTCACAACAAACTGGAAAGACATGATAGCTGCCTCTAATGGTGCTATTTTCTCATCACATAAAGCCCTGGGTGCAATGCCTAGTACATAGTAATTACTGAATAAACAATAGTTCTTCCTCCACCTACTAGTACATACAAGAAAACGTCCCCTGGTTGATAACGCATCTCCCTTTGCCATGTTCTGACCAAGAGAATAGAGGTGGTCATGATTAGGGTAGAGAAAAGGGGAAGCATGGTGAGTTAGCTAATCATGGTAGTACACAGGGATGAGAATATAGGTAAGAAGACTTTTAGATGTAAGGAAGGTTAGTTGGCCAAGTGAAAATGTTTGAAAATGGAAAAGAAAAAAGTAGGAGAAGAAGGAGAAATCCTGACATCAAGTATGTATACTTTTAAGGGAGGTCAAAAAGTAGGGTTTATTCCTCTGATTCACACTCTCTTATATCCCAATGTACTAACCTAGGACACCATGATACTCTGAAAGCATCTGCTTCGCGTTACTCATCTTCTGAATGAAGCATTCAGAAGAAGTTTCCTGTGAGAAAACCCCCACGTTTTGTATCATGTGACACTGCAAACTTGGGCACACTTGAAATAGAGGGCAGTCATCAGCTAGATCACTTAACCAATACTTGTTTAATAAACAATATCCTGTACCTGCAACAAAATATACATTCATTCTTATTGCAAACTGCATACCCTTCATGATCATGTTGTTGTTATTCACTTGCTAAGTCAGGTCCTATTCTTTGTGACCCCATGGGCCACAGTGCACTAGGCTTCCCTGTCCATCACTATTTCCTAGAGTTTGCTCAAACTCATGTCCATTGAGTCAGTGATGCCATTCAACGATCTTATCCTCTGTCACTGCCTTCTCCTGCCCTCAATCTTTCCCAGCATCAAGGTATTTTCCAATGAGTTGCCTCTTTGTATCAGGTGGCCAAAGTATTGGAACTTCAGCTTCAGCATCAGACCTCTCAAGGAATGTTCAGGGTTGATTTCCTTGAGGATTGACTGGTTTGATATCCTTGCAGTCCAAGTGACTCTCAAGAGTCTTCTCCAGCACCACAGTTCAAAAGCATCGATACTTCAGTGCTCAGCCTTCTTTGAGGTGGCAAGAATATGCAGAAGAACTATACAAAAAAGATCTTAATGGCCCAGATAACCATGATGGTGTGATCATTCACCTTGTGTCAGATATCCTGGAGTGTGAAGTCAAGTGGGTCTTAGGAAGAATAACTACAAACAACGTTAGTGGAGGTGATGGAATTCCAGCTGAGCTATTTCAAATCCTAAAAGATGATGCTGTGAAAGTGCTTCACTCAATATGCCAGCAAACTTAGAAAACTCAGTAGTGACCACAAAACTGGAAGATGTCAGTTTTCATTCCAATCCCAAAGAAAGGCAATGCCAAAGAATGTTCAAACTACCCCACAATTACACTCATCTCACACGCTAGCAAAGTTATGCTCAAAATTCTCCAAGCTAGGCTTCAACAGTACATGAACCGTGGACTTCTAGATGTTGAAGTTGGATTTAGAAAAGGCAGAGGAATGAGAGATCAAATTTCCAACATCCATTGGATCATCAAAAAAACAAGTGAATTCCAGAAAAACATCTACTTCTGCTTTACTGACTATGCTAAAGCCGTTGACTGTGTGGATCACAACAGACTGTGGAAAATTATTTAATAGATGGGAATACCAGACCACCTTACCTGCCTCCTGAGGGATCTGTATGCAGGTCAAGAAGCAACAGTTAGAACCAGACATGAAACAATGGATGGTTCCAAATTGGGAAAGAAGTACATCAAGGCTGTGTATTGTCACCCTACTTATTTAACTTATATGCAGAGTACATCATGCGAAATGCCAGGCTGGATGAAGCACAAGCTGGAATCAAGATTGCCAGGAGAAATATTAGTAACCTCAAATATGCAGATGACACCACCCTTATGGCAGAAAGCAAAGAGGAACTAAAGAACCTCTTGATGAAAGTGAAAGAGGAGAGTGAAAAAGTTGGCTTAAAACTCAACATTCAAAAGATGAAGATCACGGCATCTGGTCCAATCATTTCATGGCAAATAGGCGGAGAAACAATGGAAACAGTGACAGACTTTATTTTGGGGGGCTCTAAAATCACTGCAAATGGTGACTGTGTCAATGAAATTAAAAGACTCTTGCTGCTTGGAAGAAAAGTTATGACCAACCTAGACAGCATATTAAAAAGTGGAGACAGTACTTTACCAACAAAGATCCATCTAGTCAAAGCTGTGGTTTTTCCAGTAGTCATGTATGGATGTGAGAGTTGGACTATAACGAAAGCTGAGCACCGAAGAATTTATGTCTTTTAACTGTGGTGTTGGAGAAGACTCTTGAGAGTCTCTTGGACTGCAAGGAGCTCCAAACAGTCCATCCTAAAGGAAATCAGTCTTGAATATTCATTGGAAGGACTGATGCTGAAGCTGAAACTCCAATACTTTGGCCACCTGATGCAAAGAACTGACTCATTTGAAAAGATCCTGATGCTGGGAAAGATTAAAGGCAGGAGGAGAAGGTAGCCACAGAGGATGAGATGGTTGGATGGCATCACCGACTTGATGGACATGATTTAAGCAAGCTCCAGGAGTTGGTGATGGACAGGGAAGCCTGGCATGTTACAGTCCATGGATTTACAAAGAGTCAGACACCACTGAGTGACTGAACTGACTGACAGCCTTCTTTACAGTCCACCTCTCACATCTGTACATGACTACTGGAAAAATCAGTTTATGGACTATAAGGACCTTGGTTGGCAAAGTGATGTCTCTGCTTTCAAATATGTTGTCTAGATTTGTCATAGCTTTCCTTCCAAGGAGTAAGCATCTTTTATTTTCTTGGCTTCAGTCACCGTATACAGTGATTTTGGAGCCCAAGAAAACAAAATTTTTCACTGATTCCACCTTTTCTTGTTCTATTCGCCATGAAGTGGTGAGACCAGATGCCATGATTTTAGTGTTTTGAATGTTGAGTTTTAAGCCAGCTCTTTCACTCTCCTCTTTCACTCTCATCAAGAAACTTTTTAGTTCCTCTTTACTTTCTGCCATTTGAGTGGTATTATCTGCATATCTGAATTTGTTGATTTCTCTCCCAGCAATTTTGATTCCAGCTTGTGCTTCATCCAGCCCAGCATTTTGAATGATGCACTCTGCATAGAAGTAAATAAGCAGCGTGACAATATACAGCCTGGACATACTCCTTTTCCAATTTTCAACCAGTCCATTGTTCCATGTCCTGTTCTAACTGTTGCTTCTTGACCTGCATACAGATCCCTCAGGAGGCAGGTAAGGTGGTCTGGTATTCCCATCTCTTGAAGAATTTTGCACAGTTTGTTGTGATCCACACAGTGAAAGGTTTTAGCATAGTCAATGAAGCAGGTGTTTTTCTGGAATTCCTTTGCTTTCTCTCTAATCCATCAAATGTTGGCAATTTGATCTCTGGTTCCTCTGCCTTTTATAAATCCAGCTTGTACATCTGGAAGTTCTTCGTTCACATACTTTGAGGCCTAACATTAAGAATTTTGAGCATAATCTTGCTAGCATGTGAGATGAGCACAATTGTCTGGTAGTTGGAACATTCTTTGGCATTGCCCTTCTTTGGGATTGGAATGAAAACTGACATTTTCCAGTCCTGTGACCACTGCTGCATTTTCCAAATAGGCTGACATATTGAGTGTAGCACTTTAAGAGCATTTTCTTTTAGGATTTGAAATAGCTCAGCTGGAATTCCATCACCTCCACTAGCTTTGCTCATAGTAATACTTCCTAAGGTCCACTTCACTTCACACTCCAAGATGTCTGGCTCTTGGTGAGTGATCACACCAACATGGTTATCTGGGTCATTAAGAACTTTTTTGTATAGTTCTTTTGTGTATTCTTGTCACTTCTTCTTAATCTTTTCTGTTCTGTTATGTCTTTACTGTTTCTGCCCTTTATCGTGCCCATCTTTGCATGAAATTTTACCTTGATATCTCCAATATTCTAGAAGATACATCTAGTCTTTCTTATTTTATTGTTTTCCTCTATTTCTTTGCACTGCTCACTTAAGAAATCTTTCTTATCTCTCCTTGCTATTCTCTGCAACTCTGAATTCAGTTAGGCATATCTTTCCCTTTCTCCTTTGCCTTTAGCTTTTCTTCTTTTCTCAGTTCTGTGTAAAGCCTCCTCAGACAACCACTTTGCCTTCTTGAATTTCTTTTTCTTTGGAATGGTTTTGGTCACTGCCTCCTGTACAATGTTATGAACCTCCATCCATAGTTCTTCAGGCACTCTATCAGCTCTAATTCCTTGAAGCTATTTATCATCATGACTGTATAATCATAAGGGATTTGATTTAGGTCATACCTGAATAGCCTAGTGGTTTTCCCTACTTTATTCAATCTAAACCTGAATTTTGCAATAAGTGTGATCTGAGCCACAGTTAGCTCCAGGTCTTGTTTTTGCTGACTATATAGATATTCTCTCTCTTTGGCTGCAAATAACATAATCAATCTGATTTCAGTATTGACCACCTGGTGATGCCCATGTGTAGAGTTATCTCCTGTGTTGTTGGATGAGGGTGTTTGCTTGATCATTGTGTTCTCTTGATAAAACTCTGTTAGTCTTTGCCCTGCTTCATTTTGTGCTCCAAGGCCAAACTTACCTGTTACTCCATGTATTTCTTGATTTATAAAATATATCACAAGACTCCTTTAACTCCCCTATAGATAATATGTATGGTCACTATACTAAGTTGCTTAAGCTGTTTTTCCAGGAAACATGGAGCTTGCCTTGCCCAGGTGAAACCACCTGAGACCACCAACCATTCAACTGAGCCTGTATAAGTATCTGATAGGTAACCTTTCGACTTCAGAGGGCCGAAAACTCCACCCTCAGATCATGCTACAGCAGCCATTTTCCGAACACGTGCTCCATGAAGAAGCATGTAACTCAGATATGCCTGTGTAGAACACTAGCTTTGTACTGGATAATGGCACCATCTCAAATAAGAAGTTAAGTTCATACCAGAGATGAGGGGATTTGAAACTCCAAAGACCATGCAAAGGATCAAGAGATGCAGACAACATAATGAGAACAGAGGCTTAAAGGAAAATGGCAACAACACAGTAAGCAGAGTCCAAAAGGCAGTGGAAAGCAATGAAGTTGAGGGCTGAGGGGATTTGGCAGCAACAGATATAGGCAGAATCATGGTAGGAAGAAGCAGAAGAGAGAGCCTGAATCCTGAAAATTATTGAGTACTAGATATGCTTCTGGTACACTAGGGTTGTACACTATTCTAAATATGGTCTTTCAGTCAAATGAAAGATCAAATGTGCAGATGGGTTATCTGAGAACTGAAACAGTTTCAGTGCTTCCTCACTTTCTCATTTGTCTTTACCATTGACACACTGACAGAGTAAAATTCAGATTGCTGCCATTCCTCGTGAAAGGGAGCAGAATTTGTCACTCCAAAATATGCTACTTTGGGATGAGGGTTATTTTGAGCTAAGCCCCAGCAGATTCAGGAGAAGCTCTTTATCACCCCCTCAACTGCTTAAATTTACATGGAAAGGGGGCCTGCACCAGAGACCAAGAGAGCCCACACTAGAGGTACATTTTTACCTAAGAAACTTATCTATACAACAAAATAACCTTTTTTTCCCAAATATCTTCTTTGATTTCCTGAATGGCTTTTCTCCCCTCTGTATCCCCAAACCCCAACCCCTGTCCTCAGTTCAGGATGTTATGTAAGTTTCAATTCCCTGGCTGCCTTTTGAGTCTTCACATTTTTACTGGGCTCCCATATGCACAAAACTGTGTTTGTATTCTCCTGTTAATCTTCCTTATATCAACTTGATTATTAGACCAAAGAACCTAGACAGGAAGAAGAAAATTTTTTCTGCCCCCTACACTTGCAACCGTAAGTTACAAAAAACATCCTTAGGCATAGGAGAGTAACTATCCAGTCATTGTTTATGGCCTCCTCTTCATTGTGGAGTGCTGAAAACAAGCTGGATGCCATGTTGTCAATGAAGATACAAATCCTTTCCATGTCCCTGGTTCTTATCTGTAGGAAAAAGTTTTAAGCCCTCTAAACCTTCCTGAATACCAAAGGGCAGATTCAAACAGCTACTAATCAAGGGAGGGAGGGGATGAAGAAACAAAAGAGGAACAGTCAAGAAACAATAGTATAGTAATTAAAGCAAGATCGTGGTTCCTTATCAAGGTATATATACTTAACAATACCATTGAGCTGTTCTTGAGGAACTAAGGCCCCCATCCAGGTGAAGGATGGTAGTTTCAGGCTGAGCACAAGACTCCTAGAGCACTACCCTGTTACCTCACCAGCAACCAATCAGAAGAAAATCATATACCCTGTAAGCTCTACTTCAAATATTCAAATGTTCTTCCCCAAAAAATCTTCTTCCCCCAAACCATCAGGGAGTTTGGAATTTCTGAACACCAGCCACCCACTCTCCTTGCTTGGCCCTACAATAAACCTCTGCTCCAAACCCTGACATTTTGGGTTGTATGACCTCACTGTGCATTGGGCACATGAACTTGCATTTAGTAACAGTGCCATCCATCAGAGAAGGAGAGAAACCCCAACACCAGTCAGGAGATGTGAGAACTATATCAGGTTGCCTTTGTTTGCAAGTAACAGAAAAGCCTGCATCAGAGAGACTTTAAAAATAAGATGTTTTAAATCTTATATACTAAAAAGTTCATAGGTAGGGCAGACACAAGCATGGTATGTCAAAGCTTTGTCTTTACTTCTCTGTGGTTCCCTGCTCTTGGCCCTTCTTTGTCTGTGGACTTCAGCCTCAGGTGTGTAGCAAGATGCTGACAATAGTTCTAAGAAGCATAATAAAGAAACATTTTCCAGAAGGCTTTCCAGCATTATTTCATATACTTGTGCTTCTACCAATAAGTCTTTGGCAAAGAAAACAGGCCTATCAAGACAATCTTAGATCAATTTGGACTCACTGAGGCAGGAGATAGCTGGGCCCCAAGCTGAGCAGATGGATTTTGTCCCCTGTGGACAGAAACTTCATAATAGCAGGATAATTCGATAGGCTGAGCCCAGCCCAGATATAAGACAAAAACCACATATTTCTCATTCTCAAAGTCAACGAGACCTCCCAGTCTATAAAGCTCCTTAGAGGTCAAAAGGGGAGTGATGTCAGTCTAGCCATTGGCCACTTCACTGGAATTCATCTTGGCTAAGAGATAGGCACACACACGGGAGGATCGTGAGATAAACCAAATATGGACTCAGAACTGGGCTTCCCAGTGGTAAAGAATCTGCCTGTCAATGCAGGAGACAAAAGAGATGCAGGTTCAAACCCTGGGTTGGGAAGATCCCTTGGAGGAGGGCATGGCAACCCACTCCAGTATTCTTGCCTGGAGAATCACATGGACAGAGAAGCCTGGTGGGCTACAGTCCATGGGGTTACAAAGAGTTGGACACGAGTGACTGAGTATATACATATAAACTCAGAACCAGGCAAAGCAAGATGACTGGCTAAAGGAAACCTAGAAGAAATGTCCTGTATAAGTGATTCAAGCTACCACAAGGGTGTGATTCTCTCTCTGAGCTCACCCATGTGTCTATTTACAAATACTCTTCCCTCTTAAAAAACACTTTATTTGTTTCACTACTTTCCATCTTTGTGGGAATTCTTTTCTGCAAAGCCAAAGGCCCGGGGTCTTGCCACTGGCCACTGATCTACTGGCTAGGATTCAGCACTCTCAGTATCGAGGCCCAGCCTCAGTCTCTGGCAAGGAACCAAAACTCTGCTTCGAGCCTCCATAGAACAAAGCCACCACAGATCACCACCTCCTGTGGCCTAAAATAGGGTTGGCTTTATCAAAGAAGATTGATACCTGGACAAAATCTGGGCTTCATTAGAAAAAGAAAGGCAAGTTGGGAGCATATGTTGGGTGAACTATCAACAGTATTTGTTTCAAGAATCATATCACACCATACTTGAAAGGCAAGGAAAAGGAGCCTTAATGGATATCTTTTTTTGTGATTCTCAAGCATATAACTTTACCTCCTATTCTATTTCAAACAGTAACAACAAAGGTTCTGACAGCAAAGTCTGTAATTAGAACACTTCTTCCTTGTCACTATGGTGGCAGTCCTCAAATTACGGTATATTGATTTCCAATGATCCATCAACTCTTCCCATAGTATTAACTTATGACATTTAAAACTAACAGGGCACTAACCAATCTATTAATCAAATATTGATTAAGTGCCTACTATATGCCAGCCACCATGCTAGGTGCTAGAGATAGAGAAGTAAACAACATACAGTTCTTTTTCTTATTTTTAATCTCAAAGCATAATACAGGAACTCCTGGGCTTATAATGAATTTTATTGCTAGAGAAAAGTGCATAAGTGAAAATTAAGTTAAATTTTAATTTCCTAAATAAACAGTGAAGACTTCCTAATCAGGGATCTCTTCCCATATTTCTTATTAAATAATCACAAATTCCATACTCTGTTAACTAAAATTATGGCCCTTGATAGGAAACCAGAATATGCCACTCCAAATATGCCTTCCTGGCATAAGAATTATTTTGAGAAACAGCGGAAACAGGAGAAGTTTTGAAAACAGCATATTCTTTTGTAAGGGAAATTAACATTTACCAGATTTCCCTTTGTAAGGGTGTCTCCCACAGTGTACTAGGAAGAGAAGGATTGCCACAAATCTCCAGAAATTCTGATCAATGAAGAAGTGAAGTGAAAGTTTCTCAGTCATGTCTGACTCTTTGCGACCCCATGGACTATACAGTCCATGTAATTCTCAAGCCCAGAATACTGGAATGGGAAGCCTTACCCTTCTCCAGGGGATCTTCCCAACCCAGGGATCGAACCCAGGTCTCCTGCATTGCAGGTGGATTCTTTACCAGCTGAGCCACAAGGGAAGCCTTTAATAAGGCACACACTTAAATCTGCATAATAAACCTTATTCTTATTTACGTTATTACTTGCTCACCTTCCCATAACTTGTATCCCTCATACCCTTCTTCCTTTGTTTTGGCCGAACATGGTATTTAAGTTCAAATTCTAAGCCACTTCTTTGAGTTACCCAGATTGTTTTAGGTTTCGCCCATGTACATGGGCTTCCCTGGTGGCTAAACGGTAAAGAATCTGCTTGCAATGCAGGAGACCTGGGTTCGATCCTTGGGTCAGGAAGATCCCCTGGAGAAGGGAACGGCTATGCACTCCAGTATTCGGGCCTTGAGAATTTCATGGACTGTAGAGTCCATGGGGTCACAGAGTTGGACGTGACTGAGCAACTTTCACTTTAACTTTCCCATGTACATGTGAGATATATCTATTAATAAACTTCTACTTGTTTTTCTCTTGTTAATCTGTGTTTTGTTACAGGCACCCCAGCTGAAAAGTAGAAGAGTTAAGGGAAGAGGAGATCCCCAGGAGAAGGTAATGGCTACCCACCCAGCACTCTTGCCTGGAAAACTCCATGGACACAGGAGCCTGGCAGGCTACACTCCATGGGTTGCAAAGAGTAAGACACGACTGAGCGACTAACACAAATATATCTGCATACTATAAATATTTTAAAGAGTATGTAAACTGATTCTCATGAGCAGTCGAGAGGAGATACACCATGTCCAAGGTAAGGAGCAGCAGCCGACAGGAGATACCCCACGACCAAGGTCAGGAGCGGCAGCTGTGAGGAGATACTCCACATCCAAGGTAAGGAGTGGCGGCTGCACTTTGCTGGAGCAGCTGTGAAGAAATACCCCATATCCAAGGTAAGAGAAACTCCAGTAGATGCTAAGAGAGGGCGTCAGAGGGCAGACAGACTGAAACCAAAATCACAGGAAACTAGCCAATCTGATCACATGGAACACAGCCTTGTCTAACTCAATGAAACTAAGCCATTCCATGTGGGGCTACCCGAGACAGATGAGTCATGGTGGAGAGGTCTGACAGAA
This sequence comes from Cervus canadensis, assembly GCF_019320065.1. Classification (NCBI taxonomy): domain Eukaryota; kingdom Metazoa; phylum Chordata; class Mammalia; order Artiodactyla; family Cervidae; genus Cervus; species Cervus canadensis. The sequence goes on from NC_057419.1 coordinate 29,363,806, forward strand.
TGTGGTCCACTGGAGAAGGGAATGGCAAACCACTTCAGTATTCTTGCCTTGAGAACCCCATGAACAGTATGAAAAGGTAAAAAGATAGGACACTGAAAGATGAACTCCACAGGTTGGTGGTGCCCAATATGCTACTGGAGATCAGTGGAGAAATAACTCCAGAAAGAATGAAGGGATGGAGCCAAAGCAAAACAACACCCAGTTGTGGATGTAACTGGTGATAAAAGCAAGGTCCGATGCTATAAAGAGCAATATTGCAAAGGAACCTGGAATGTTATGTCCATGAATCAAGGCAAATTGGAAGTGGTCAAACAAGAGATGGCAAGAGTGTCAACATTCTAAGAATCAGAGAATTAAAATGGACTGGAATGGGTGAATTTAACTCAGATAACCATTATATAGACTACTCTGGGCAGAAATTCCTTAGAAGAAATGGAGTAGCCATCATAGTCAACAAGAGTCTGAAATGTAGTACTTGGGTACAATCTCCAAAACAAGAGAATGATCTCTGCTCGTTTCCAAGGCAAACCATTCAATACCACGGTAATCCAAGTCTATGCTCCAACTAGTAATACTGAAGAAGCTGAAGTTGAACAGTTCTATGAAGACCTACAAGACCTTTTAGAACTAACACCCAAAAAAGATGTCCTTTTCATTATAGGAGACAGGAATGCAAAAGTAAGAGGCCAAGAAACATGGGGAGTAACAGGCAAATTTGGCCTTGGAGTACAGAATGAAGCAGGGCAAAGGCTAATAGAGTTTTGCCAAGAGAATGCACTGGTCATAGAAAACACCCTCTTCCAACAACACAAGAGAAGACTCTACAAATGGAAATCACCAGATGGCCAACACTGAAATCAGATTGATTATATTCTTTGCAGCCAAAGATGGACAAGGTATATACAGTCAGAAAAAATAAGACCAGGAGCTGACTGTGTCTCAGATCATGAACTCCTTATTGCCAAATTCAGACTTACATTGAAGAAAGTAGGCAAAACAACTAGAGCATTCAGGTATGATTTAAATCAAATCCCTCATGATTATACAGTGGAAGTGACAGATAGATTCAAGGGATTAGACCTGATAGAGTGCTTCAGGAACTATGGATGGAGATCCGTAACACTGTACAGGAGGCAGTGTTCAAGACCATCCCCAAGAAAAAGAAATGCAAAAAGCAAAAT
>NC_057419.1:29364996-29433373 GCF_019320065.1 Cervus canadensis
CCCATCTATTTGCCATGAAGTGATGGGACCAGATGCCATGATCTTAGTTTTCTGAATGTTGAGCTTTAAGCCAACTTTTTCACTCTCCTTTTTCACTTTCATCAAGAGGCTCTTTAGTTCTTCTTCACTTTCTGCCAGAAGGGTGGTGTCATCTGCATATCTGAGGTTATTGATATTTCTCCTGGTAATCTTGATTCCAGCTTGTGCTTTATCCAGCCCAGCATTTCTCATGATGTACTCTGCATATAAGTTAAATAAGCATGGTGACAATATACAGCCTTGACTTACTCCTTTTCCTTTTTGGAACCAGTCTGTTGTTCCAAGTCCAGTTCTAACTGTTGCTTCCTGACCTGCATACAGATTTCTCAAGAGGCTGGTTAGGTGGTCTGGTATTCCCATCTCTTTCAGAATTTCCCACAGTTTATTGTGGTCGATACAGTCAAAGGCTTTGGCATAGTCAATAAAGCAGAAGTAGATGTTTTTTCTGGAACTGTGTTTTGCTGTGTAGATCACAGCAAACTGTGGAGAATTCTTTAAACTTGGAACAAGGGACTGGTTCCAAATTGGGAAAAGAGTATGTCAAGGCTGTATATTGTCACCCTGATTATTTAACTTCTATGCAGAGTATATCATTCAAAATGCTGGGCTGGATGAAACACAAGCTGGAATCAAGCTTGCCAAGAGAGAAATATCAATAACTTCATATATGTAGGTGACACCACCTTTAGGGCAGAAACTGAATAGGATCTAATAGAAACTGAATAGGATCTCTGTGAAGGTTAAAGAGGAGAATGAAAAAGCTGGCTTAAAACTCAACATTCAAAAAACTAAGATCATGGCATCCAGTCCCATCACTTCATGGCAAAGAGATGGGGGAAAATGGAAACGGTGACAGGCTTTATTTTCTTCACCTCCAAAATCACTGTAGATGCTGAGTGCAGCCATGAAATTAAAAGATGCTTGCTCCTTGGAAGAAAAGATATAACAAACCTAGACAGCACACAGCGCATTAAAAAGCAGAGACATCACTTTGCTGACAAAAGTCCATATAGTCAAAACCATGGTTTTTCCAGTAGTCATGTACAGATGTGAGAGTTGGCTGAGCCCAGAAAAATTGATGCTTTCAAACTGTGGTGCAGGAGAAGGCTCTTAAGCGCTCCTTGTATAACAAGGAGATCAAAACAGTCAATCCTAAGGGAAATCAACTCTGAATATTCACTAGAAGGACTGATACTGAAACTGAAGCTCCAATACTTTGGCCACCTGATTAGACAGCTGACTCATTGGAAATGACTCTGATGCTGGAAAAGATTGAGGGCAGGAGAAGAAGGGGGCAACAGAGGATGAGATGGTTGGCTGGCATCACTGACTCAGTGTACATAAATTGGAGCAAACATTGGGAGTTAGTGAAGGACAGAGAAGCCTGGCATGCTGCAGTCCATAGGGTCGCAGAGTCGGACATGACTGAGTGACTGAACAACAGGGAACTCCTTTGGGCTTCCCTGGTGGCTCAGCAGTAAAGAATCCACCAGACAATGCAAAAGACACCAGTTTGATCCTTGGGTTAAGAAGATCCACTGGAGAAGGAAATGGCAAACCACTCCAGTATTCTTGCCTGCAAAATTCCAAGTACAGAGGGAGTCTGGTGGGCTATAGTCCATGGGGTCACAAAGAGACACAACTTAGCAACTAAACAACAAAAGGGACTTCTTTAATAAAATGAAAAAGCAAAAATTAAACTTCCCATCCAAAGTAAATGTTCTGTTCTTAAAATCCAAAGAGTCAAAGGCACCACCTCCCAACACTCCTACTTATTTTTGATCTAAGAACTGCAGTTCCAGAAGGAATAGATATCTACAAAAATGACAGGATCTTACCAAGCTTGTTTTGTGTCCTCACAACTTGGCTCAGTAACTGCCAGGTTAGAGGTTCTAAAATATAGCTGAAGAAACGTGGGCTGCACCCCATCTGCAGCTAGATATCACTGATCAGAAAATGCTAGTTAAACTCCATGTGTGGCTAGGAACCTACCAAACTGCTGCCAACCCTCAAGGGAATTACAATATAGAATTACAATGGCCATTAAGAAGAAGTTCCAGTTAGATAAAATTATTTAAGAAGTGCACTTAAAATCAAGGGCTTACAATTCAAACAAAATAGGGTATGCAGAAGCCTCCAAAAGGCTTGAAAATTCCAACATAGCTTCACTGAAAGACTTGCTACAAAAGACCAATCTAAGAGGTATCCAAAACAAAAACCTAAAAGATTGATGTGGCCCTACTAATTCCCTCCATCCTCCCTTGAGTATCCATTCTAGTAATCCTTTGTTTAAATTACATTTGCACTCTGAAGAAACTACTAAACAGTTATCTTTTAAAATAAGAAAACCCAAGGTGACGGGAAATTCTCTTTGGGTCAAAGGCCAAACTAAAGGTCATAGTTAAAAAATTTCTTAAGCCCAGGAAGGATACTCAAAAACTTTTATAAATGGATTATCTTCTGAGATTAATGGATAGACAGAAAGGCAGAGAATAAGACTAGAGGCCAACAGCGTGTATGAACTTCTGACCATAACTATATTCAGAGCATGAGACCTTGAAAATATTTTTTTTTAATTTTTAATTAATTAATTATTTTTTTTTTAATTTATCTCCCCTAAATAAAATAAAATTATGTACCCAGTGGGAAAGGAGCAAACTGGAGATACTTTATTTAGATAGGTGGGTCAACCCATTGATATTCAGGCTGCAGTCCAGTTCTTTGGGGAAATGGAAACAACAGTCTTTGCCTTGCAAAACTCTACAAAACCAGAAATGTGGTTCTAGAGGCAATTAAAATCCAACCAATCTTTACCAATCACCAAACCTCACCTATTCATCTCAAAATGCCTGTAAGCATTAAGACATTAGAAACAGAATTGTCTTGGACTTAAGAAAAAGAAAAAAAAATTAATAGCAACTACCCAACCTCTGATAATAGGCAAGTATGCTCCCAAAACTCCATTTGGAGGAAACTTGGATCCTTTCTCTGTGCCTTTTTTGTGAAGATTTTCCATTCCCATGTTCTCTAGGAACTAAGAGCCATACTTTTCAATCCAAACTTAAGGAAGATGTTTCTCGTACAAAAAAAAAAAAAAATGGGTATCACTCTCTTCCAACAACACAAGAGACGACTCTATACATGGACAATACCAGATGGTCAATATCAAAACCATATTGATTATATATTCTTTGCAGCCAAAGATGGAGAAGCTCTACACAGTCAGCAAAAAACAAGAATGGGAGCTGACCATACTCAGATCATGAACTCCTTGTTGCCAAATTCATATTTAAATTTAAATTGAAGAAAGTAAGGGAAACCACTAGACCATTCAGGTATGACCTAAATCAAATCTCTTAAGATTATACAGTCAAAGTGACAAATAGATTGAAGGGATTAAATCTGATAGACAGAGTGCCAGAAGAACTATGGACAGAGGTTCATGACATTGCACAAGAGGCAGTGATCAAGACCATCCCCAAGAAAAAGAAATGCAAAAGGCAAAATGTTTGTCTGAGGAGGCCTTACAAATAGCTGAGAAAAGAAGAGACGCTAAACGCAAAGAAGAAAAGGAGAGATATACCCATCTGAATGCAGAGTTTCAAAGGATAGCAAGGAGAGATAAGAAAGCCTTCCTCAGTGATCAATGCAAAGAAATAGAGGAAAACAACAGAATGAGAAAGACTAGAGATCTCTTCAAGATAATTAGAGATAACAAGGGAACATTTCATGCAAAGACAGGCACAAGAAAGGACAGAAACGGTATGGACCTAACAGAAGCAGAATATACTAAGAAGACATGGCAAGAACAAAGAAGAACTATGCAAAAAAGATCTTCATGACCCAGATAATCATGATGGTGTGGTCACTTACCTATAGCCAGAAATTCAGGAGTGTGAAGTCAACTGGGGCTTAGGAAGCATCACTACAAACAAAGCTAGCGGAGGTGATGGAATTCCAGTTGAACTATTCCAAATCCAGAAAGATGATGGTGTGAAAGTGCTGCACTCAATATGCCAGCAAATTTGGAAAACTCAGCAGTGGCCACAGGACGGCAAAAGGTCAGTTTTCATTCCAATTCCAAAGAAAGGCAATGCCAAAGAATGTTCAAGCTACTGCACAACTGGACTCATCTCACACACTAGCAAAGTAATGCTCAAAATTTTCCAAGTGAGCCTTCAACAATATGAGAATGGTGAACTTTCAGATGTTCAAGCTGCATTTAGAAAAAGCAGGGTAAGCAGAGATCAAATTGTCAGCATTTGTTGGATCATAGAAAAAGCAAGACAGATCCAGAAAAACATTTGCTTTATTGACTATGCCAAAGCCCTTGACTCTGTGGATCACAAAAAAAACATTCTTAAAAGGATGAGAATCCCAGACCACCTGACCTGCCTCCTGAGAAATCTGTATGCAGGTCGAAAAGCAACAGTCAGAACTGGCCATGAACAACAGACTGGTTCCAAATAGGGAAAGGAGAATGTCAAAGCTGTATGCTGTTACCCTGCTTATTTAACTTATATGCAGAGTGCATCATGAGAAACGCTGGGCTGGATGAAGCACAAGTTCAAATCAAGATTGCTGGGAGAAATATCAATAACCTCAGATATGCAGATGACACCACCCTTATGGCAGAAAGCAAAGAAGAACTAAAGAGCTTCTTGATGAAAGTGAAAAAGAAGAGTGAAAAAACTGGCTTAAATCTCAATATTCAAAAACCGAAGATCATGGCATCTGGCCCATCTCACTTCATGGCAAATAGATGGGAAAACAATGGCAACAGTGACAGAGTTTATTTTATTGGGCTCCAAAATCACTGTGGACAGTGACTGCAGCCATGAAATATTTTCCCCCTGCTTTTTTTTCCCCTTTATTTTTATTAGTTGGAAGCTAATTACTTTACAATGTTGTAGTGGTTTTTGCCATACATTGACATTTCATGAAATTAAAAGACACTTGCTCCTAGGAAGAAAAGCTATAACAAAACCTAGACAGCATATTATAAAGCACAGACATTACTTTGTTGACAGATCCATCTAGTCAAAGTTATGCTTTTTCCACCAGTCATGTATGGATGTGAGAGTTGGACCACAAAGAAAGCTGAGTGCCAAAGAATCAATGATTTGTACTATGGCGTTGGAGAAGAATCTTGAGAGTCCCTTGGACTGCAAGGATATCAGTCACTCCTAAAGGAAATCAGTCCTGAATATTCATTGGAAGGACTGATGCTGAAATTAAAAGACACTTGCTCTTTGGAAGAAAAGCTATAACAAACCTAGACAGCATATTATAAAGCAGAGAGGGGAGCTACCCCACTCCCAAGGTCAGGGGTGGTGGCCGAGAGGAGCTATGCCACGTCCAAGGTAAGAGAAACCCAAGTAAGACAGTAGGCACTGAGAGAGGGCATCAGACGGCAGACAGACTGGAACCACAATCACAGACAACTAGCCAATCTGTTCACATGGAACACAGCCTTGTCTAACTCAGTGAAACTAAGCCATGCCGTTTGGGGCCACCCAAAACAGACGGGTCATGGTGGAGAGGTCTGACAGAATGTGGTCCACTGAAGAAGGGAATGGCAAACCACTTCAGTATTCTTGCCTTGAGAACCCCATGAACAGTATGAAAAGGCAAAAAGATAGGACACTGAAAGATGAACTCCCCAGGTCGGTAGGTGCACAATAAGCTACTGGAGATCAGTGGAGAAATAACTCGAGAAAGAATGAAGGGATGGAGCCAAAGCAAAAAAAAAAAACACCCCAGAATGAAGGGATGGAGCCAAACAAAAGCAAGTTGTGGATGGGACTGGTGATAGAAGCAAGGTTCAATGCTATAAAGAGCAATATTGCATAGGAACCTGGAATGTTAGGTCCATGAATCAAGGCAAATTGGAAGTGGTCAAACAGTTCACAAGAGTGAACACCGACATTCTAGGAATCAGCGAACTAAGATGGACTGGAATGGGTGAATTTAACTCAGATGACCATTTTATCTACTATTGTGGGCAGGAATCCCTTAGAAGAAATGGAGTAGCCATCATAGTCAATAAAAGAATCTGAAATGCAGTACTTGGATGCAATCTCAAAAACGACAGAATGATCTCTGTTTGTTTCCAAGACAAACCATTCAATATCACAGTAATCCAAGTCTATGTTTTGACCAGTAACGCTGGAAAGCTGAAGTTGAACGGTTCTATGAAGACCTACAAGACCTTTTAGAACTAACACCCAAAAAAGATGTCCTTTTCATTATAGGGGACTGGAATGCAAAAGTAGGAAGTCAAGAAACACCTGGAGTAACAAGCAAATTTGGCTTTGGAGTACAGAATGAAGCAGGGCAAAGGCTAATAGAGTTTTGCCAAGAGAACACACTGGTGATAGCAAACACCCTCTTCCAACAACACAAGAGAAGACAGTACACATGGACATCACCAGATGGTTGACACTGAAATCAGATTGATTATATTCTTTGCAGCTAAAATTGAGAAGCTCTATACAGTTAGCAAAAACAAGACCAGGAGCTGACTGTGTCTCAGATCATGAACTCCTTATTGCCAAATTCAGACTGAAATTGAAGAAGTGGAGAAAACCACTATACCACTCAGGTATGACCTAAATCAAATCCCTTATGACTATACAGTGGAAGTGAGATATAGATTTAAGGGACTAGATCTGATAGACAGTGTGCCTGATGAACTATGGACGGAAGTTCGTGACATTGTACAGGAGACAAGAATCAAGACCATCCCCAAGGAAAAAAGAAATGCAAAAAAGCAAAATAGCTGTCTGAGGAGGCCTTACAAATAAGTGTGAAATGAAGAGAAACGAAAAGCAAAGGAGAAAAGGAAAGATATACCCATTTGAATGCAGAGTTCCAAAGGATAGCAAGGAGAGATAAGAAAGCCTTCCTCGGTGATCAATGCAAAGAAATAGAGGAAAACAATAGAATGGGAAAGACTAGAGATCTCTTCAAAAAAATTAGAGATACCAAGGGAACATTTCATGCAAAGGTGGGCTCAATAAAGGACAGAAATAGTACAGACCTAACAGAAGCAGAAACTATTAAGAAGAGTTGGCAAGAATACACAGAAGAACTGTACAAAAAAGATCTTCATGACTCAGATAATGACGATGGTGTGATCCCTCACCTAGAGCCAGACATCCTGGAATGTGAAGTCAAGTGGGCCTTAGGACCCATCACTATGAACAAAGCTAGTGGAGGTGATGGAATTCCAGTTGAGCTATTTCAAATCCTAGAAGATGATTCTGTGAAAGTGCTGCACTCAGTATACAAGCAAATTTGGAAAACTCAGCAGTGGCCACAGGAATGGAAAAGGTCCGTTTTCACTCCAATCCCAAACAAAGGCAATCCCAAACAATGCTCAAACTACCGCACAGTTGCACTCATCTCACAGGCTTGTAAAGTGATGCTTAAAATTCTCCAAGCCAGGCTTCAAAAATATGTGAACCATGAACTTCCAGATGTCCAAGCTGGTTTTAGAAAAGGCAGAGGAACCAGAGGTCAAATTGGCAACATCCACTGGATCATGGAAAAAGCAAAAGAGTTCCATAAAAACATCTACTTCTGCTTTATTGACTATGTCAAAGCCTTTGACTGTGTGGATCACAATAAATTGTGCAAAATTCTGAAAGAGATAGGAATACCAGGCCACCTGTCCTGCCTCTTGAGAAACCTGTATACAGGTCAGGAAGCAACAGTTAGAACTGGACATGGAACAACAGACTGATTCCAAATAGGAAAAGGAGTATGTCAAGGCTGTATATTGTCACCCTGCTTATTTAACTTATATGCAGAGTACATCATGAGAAATGCTGGGCTTGGATGACATAAGCTGTGGAATCAAAGATTGGCCGTGAGAAATATCAATAACCCAGAATGAGATGGACACTGTTATGGCAGAAAGTGAAGAAGAACTAAAGAGCCTCTTGATGAAAGTGAAAAAGGAGAGTGAAAAAGTTGGCTTAAAGCTCAACATTCAGAAAACTAAGATCATGGCATCTGGTCCCATCACTTCATGGCAAATAGATGGGGAAACATTGGAAACAGCGGCTGACTTTATTTTTCTGGACTCCAAAATCACTGCAGATGGTGACTGCCGCCCAACCTAGATAGCATATTAAAAAGCAGACATTACTTTGTCAACAAAGGTCTGTCTAGTCAAGGCTATGGTTTCTTGTATGGTGGTCATGTATGGATGTGAGATTAGGACTATAAAGAAAGCTGAGCACTGAAGAATTGATGCTTTTGAACTGTGGTGTTGGAGAAGACTCTTGAGAGTCCTTTGGACTGCAAGGGCATCCAACCAGTCCATCCTAAAGGAGATCACTCCTGGGTGTTCATTGGAAGGACTGACATTGAAGCTGAAACTCCAATACTTTGGCCAACTGATGCAAAGAGCTGACTTATTTGAAAAGACACTGTTTCTGGGAAAGACTGAGGGCAGAGGAGAAGGGAACGACAGAGGATGAGATGGTTGGATGGCATCACTGACTCAATGGACATGGGTTTGTGTGGACTCCAGGAGTTGCTGATGGACAGGGAGGCCTGGCGAGCTGCGGTTCATGGGGTTGCAAAGAGTCGATGGACACGACTGAGTGACTGAACTGAACTGAACTGATGCTGAACCTGAAACTCCAATACTTTGGCCACCTGATGGGAAAAACTGACTCATTGGAAAAGACCCTGATGCTGGGAAAGATTGAAGGTGGGAGGAGAAGGTGATGACAGAGGATGAGATGGTTGGATGCCATTACCTACTCGGTAGACATGAGTTTGAGTAGGCACCAGGAGTTGGTGATGGACAGGGAAGCCTGGTATGGTGCAGTCCATCAGGTCGCAAACAGTAGGACACTACTGAGCAACTGAACTGAACTGATTTGGGAATGAACAAATAAACAACTTTTCAAAAAATATTAGGAACTACAGTGTCCCTGTGTCTGTGTGTTAATGTGTCTACACTTGTGTGTTATAGATGTGTAAAATTTTTCTACCTCCAAACGACACTGCTAAAAGTAATCTATACTTATAAAGAGTTTTATTTAATTGGACTGATGGCAAGTGCTTGGACTGGATATTCTAAAACTCTCAGAAGTATAGAAAGTAACCCTAATGTTTTTCAAGTTCACATGATCTACAATAATTTTGGTAAATAAAAGCTAGTTTGAGTTTGTTGGTTTCACCCAGATAGGAATGTCTTTGGGCTTCCCTGGTAGCTCAGCCAGTAAAGAATCTGCCACAATTCGAGAGACCTGGGTTCAATCCCTGGGTTGGGAAGATCCCCTGGAAAAGGGAAAGTGTACCCACTCCACTATTCTGACCTAGAGAATTCCGTGGACTGTATAGTCCATGGGGTCACAAAGAGTGGGACACAACTGAGCAACTTTCACTTTCACTTTAGAGTTATCAACACTGAATATAATGCAGACATAAAACTTTTATTCTGCATGGATTTATTAATCAAATATGTTCATCTTTTATATTTCACAAAATTTGTCAGCAAGAAAAATAGCTTGGGGTGATGGCTGACTTTGTCTAATGTTTCATGAATTTTCATGAGTAGTCTAAACATAATTTTTGGGAGAAAATGATTTAGATAACTCACCTGCCAATTCAGGTAGATGTAAGAGACAGGTTCAGTCCCTGGGTTGGAAAGATCTCCTGGAGGAGGGCATGGCAACCCACTCCAGGATTCTTGCCTAGAGAATCCCACGGACAGAGGAGCCTGGCAGTCTGCAGTCCATAGGATTGTACAGAGTGAAACGCGACTTCAGTTCAGTTCAGTTCAGCCGCTCAGTCGTGTCCGAGTCTTTGCGGCCCCATGAACTGCAGCACGCCAGGCCTCCCTCTCCATCACCAACTCCTGGAGTTTACTCAAACTCATGTCCCTTGAGTCAGTGATGCCATCCAACCATCTCATCCTCTGTCGTCTCCTTCTCCTCCTGCCCTCAATCTTTCCCAGCATCAGGGTCTTTTCAAATGAGTAAGCTCTTTGTATCAGGTGGCAAAAATATTGGAGTTTCAGCTTCAACGTCAGTCCTTCCAATGACCACCCAGGACTGATTTCCTTTAGAATGGACTGGTTGGATCTCCTTGCAGTCCAAGGGATTCTCAAGAGTGTTTGACAGTATTTTTAATTAAAAATAACATCCAAAATCTTTTTAGTAACTTGAAACTTTGGAGCTTTGCTAAGTTAATTTAAAAGATGGAAATTTACTAAGCATCTAGATCATTTCCAAATAAAATAAAATAACATAAAATAGTGAAACATTTATTACTAAACATAGGTTTATCTACTTTTGACTTTCTATCACAGAATAACTAAAGATATTCAGGTATATTATTAATGGTAGACATTTCCTGTGCCACATTGAAAGACTGTACTATGAGAAACAGTACATTTATGAATGTATGTATTTATAAATTTGCCAATCTAAAGAACACTGGTGTAACAGACAATCCATAATTTTTTACTATTTAGTTTTCACTATAAAGTTTCTAAGGGCAAATTATCTTGGTCATCTGATGCAAACAGCTGACTCTTTGGAAAAGTTCCTGATGCTGGGAATGATTGAGGGTATCAGAGGATAAGATGGATGGATGGCATCACCGATGCAATGGACATGAAGTTGGGCAAACTTCAGGAGATGGTGATGATGTCAGAGAGGCCTGGCGTGTAACAGTCCATGAGGTGGCAAACAGACTCAACTGGGTGACTGAACAACAACTAAGGTAAAGAATTCTCATAAATGTAATTAAAACTTCTAGAATTAATAAGGGAACCATCTCTGTATACAAAGAAATTATTGACAGGATGTATGTTGTCAATAAAAGAAGGTATGAAGAACGGGGATATATCTTTGCTGAAAGAAAAAAAAAGTTGAAGGTTTATGAAAAAAGAGTCTTTGGAAAGGATTTTTCTTGTTTTGATATGTCAGAATTGCCTAAGGGTAGAATGAATGAGTCAATATCAAAAGTAAGCCTGTACAAAATTAGAATTTAGCTTTCTCTGTTAAGAGATTAAAGTTTTCTTAGACTTTTGGTCTACTTTTGTAACAGTCTGTGAAAGTTTCTTTACCTTTTAAAGCAATATCTGCCTAGAAAGAAAAGGTTTTTTTTTAATCAAAATAATTTACTGTATTGTTTCTATCATGTCTTCAGTTACTTAGGAAAACTGAGTTTTCTTAATATTAAAAGAGTTAAATTTTGCTTACAACTACATAACCGTTTCATATTTTTGAAATCCTCATCACTTTGATTAACTGGATAATTGAGTATTGTTTCATAATGATCTGTGATCCTATTTAGGCATGTGTCCAAAACTCTTTGATATTTTCTACAAACTTTGCCAAATCTATTTCTAAATGAAGTCTTTATTGACCTCAAACAAACTTCAATTTTCCCAGAGGGTCCCCATAATATTTCAAAAAATTTGTTCTGTCATGGTGTAAAATGGAAGGTTTAACACTAATGGAGCTTATTGATATGTTAAATTACATGGGAAGTAACGTCAAATAAGAAGTGACACTAAGCCTCCTTTATGTTTTTTGTCTATGAGTATTCCAGAAAGTGTATGTAATACCTGGAAGTCTGATATGTCCTGGTATCAGTTCAGTTCAGTCACTCAGTCACGTCCGACTCTTTGCGACCCCATGGGCTGCAGCACACCAGGCTTCCCTGTCCATCATCAACTCCTGAAGCCTACTCAAACTCTTGTCCATCACATTAGTGATGCCATCCAACCATCTCATCCTCTGTCGTCCCCTTTGCCTCCTGCCTTCAATTTTTTCCAGCATCAGGGTCTTTTCCAATGGGTCGGTTCTTTGTATCAGATGGCCAAAGTATTTGAGTTTCATCTTCAGCATCAGCCCTTCCAATGGATATTCAGGACTGATTTCCTTTAGGATGGACTGGTTGGATCTCCTTGCAGTCCAGGGGAATCCCGAGAGTCTTCTCCAACACCACAGTTCAAAAGCATCAATTCTTTGATGCTCAACTTTCTTTATAGGCCAACTCTCACATCCATACATGACTACTGGAAAAAAAAAAAAAAACAACTTTGACTAGATGGACCTTTGTTGGCAAGGTAATGTCTCTGCTTTTTAATAAGCTGTCTAGGTTGGTCATAGCTTTTCTTCCAAGGAGCAAGTGTCTTTTAATTTCATAGCTGCAGTCACCACAGTGATTTTGGAGCCCAAAAAAATAAAGTCTGTCACTATTTCCATTATTTCCCCATCTATTTGCTATGAAGTGATGGGATTGGATGCCATGATCTTAGTTTTCTGAAAGTTGAATTTTAAGCCAACTTTTTCACTCTCCTCTTTCACTTTCATCAAGAGGCCCTTTAGTTCTTCTTCGCTTTCTGCCATAAGGGTGGTGTCATCTGCATATCTGAGGTTATTGATATTTCTCTCAGCAATCTTGATTCCAGCTTGTGCTTCATCCAGCCTGGCATTTCGCAAGATTTGCTCTGCATATAAGTTAAATAAGCAGGGTGACAATACACAGCCTTGATGTACTCCTTTCCCAATTTGGAACCAGTCTGTTGTTCCATGTCCAGTTCTAACTGTTTCTACTTGACCTGCATACAGATTTCTTAGGAGGCAGGTAAGGTGGTCTGGTATTCCCATCTCTTTAAACTTTTTCACAGTTTATTGTGATCCACACAGTCAAAGGCTTTGGCATAGTGAATAAAGCAAAAGTAGATGTTTTTCTGGAATCTCTTGTGTTTTCAATGATCCAATGGATGTTGGAAATTTGATCTCTGGTTCCTCTGCCTTTTCTAAAACCAGATTGAACATCTGGAAGTTCATAGTTCATGTACTGTTGAAGCCTCACTTGGAAACTTTTGAGCATTACTTTGCTAGCGTGTGAGATGAGTCCAATTGTGCAGTAGCTTAAACATTCCTTGGTATTGCCCTTCTTTGGGATTAGGATGAAAACTGACCTTTTCCAGTCCTGTGGCCACTGCTGAGTTTTCCAGATTTGCTGGCATATTGAGTGCAGCACTTTCACAGCAGAATTTGAAATAGTTCACCTGGAATTCTATCACCTCCACTAGCTTTGTTCATAGTGATGCTTCCTAAGGCCCACTTGACTTCACATTCCAGGATGTCTGTCTCTAGGTGAGTGATCACACCATCATAGTTATCTGGGTCATAAAGATCTTTTTTGTATATAATGCTTTAATCAGTCATAATCTAGTTATTATCCTAAAATGTTGTATGTTAAGGAAATTACCAAATTTCCTTGTCAACTATATTACAATGAACTCTCATCAGATCTTTAAGCATGGCCATTTTTAAGTATTTTGTCATTTACACAAAGTTATTGCTTTGCACAGACGCTTTTACAAAAGTATTCCTTCAAAAAAAAAAAGTGCCTTATCTTCAAGAAGATTCATTGAAATAACTTTCAACAAATACAGGTTTCTGATAACCTTAAGAACATAAAATTGAACTGGGTAAGAGTTTGCAGAACTCCAAGGAAAAACTAAATTCATAAAACTACTAACACAAGATCAAGATCAATAAGAATTCTTTACATGAGACTGAATGAACTAATGAGGATGATAAATAATTTTTGTAGCTTTGTGTTTTACTGCTGGTTCTCTAATGTTTTGGTTCTCTAATGTTTTGCTTCTCCAGATCTTAGGAAGTCTTTTTCTCTTTTCTCTTAAGCTATCAAAAATTTGATAAGATATATCTTTGTGAACAAAGACAAAACATTTACTTTTTTTCCCTACCTGAGCCCTCCAGCTTTCAGAAACCCTTAAGTATTCTTTTCATGCCAACATATTTATTTGCATACATTCAATAAGAATCTGTTGTACTTGAAACAAGACACAATTAGAAACATTTGGTTATATTATCAAGGCTTTGACTGGAATACCATATTTGAGACAGGTATGCAGAGGCTCAGATATGACAGTTTTAAAGAACTCATGCTGACTTTATGGAGTCACTAAAGGCCCTTGGAAAAACATTCTGGTACCGCCCTTACAGATTTCCCAGCAGTCTTATAGAGTGAGTAAGAAACGTCATTTCTTGGCAGTTGTAGAAACCTCGGGATACTTGGGGATGGAACCTCAAGAAGAGAGGAATTCACCCATATCTATAGTTATTGTACACAAAGTCTGATGACAAGTATTTGGCTTCGCCTCATAGCCTTGAGAGCCTGTTAACAGTTCAGTCTGAGATTCCTTATGAAAAGTTCCAGCATAATATACTTAAAAGAGCCTAAATGATCAATCATTATTCTTGCTGCACTTATGTGAATAACCAGACCAAGTTTATTGAATCTAACCTTAGTTTGCTAAACAAATTAGTCTTAATTTGGCTATCTTTGGTAGAAATGAGGGTAATTTTAAAGAGGAAAACTTATGCTTCAATAGCATACCTTTCTGGACATTAGATTCTAGTGCTGTTCTTTGTTATCTGAGATTTTGCTATTTACTTATAAACTAGACTAGATCCTAAATTCTTCTAGTTTCCTCAAATATCTGACTATGTATCTCCAAACTAACATCTCCAATTTTCTCCCATCTTTCTGACTTGGAATCACTGAAAACTAGTTTCCCTTTCTTTCTGAAGCCCTGCAAACTGAAGCTAGATGAGTTGATATAAACCTCAGTAAAATCACTATAATAATTTATGTTTATATAATTTTCTTCATGCCTGTTGCTGTATGAGCTACTCAGAAACTTTACCCAATAATATTGTCAGAAAAATTCAAACTACAAACCAGAAAAATCTGTCAAATCGCCACTACCTGCCCTCACTCCAACTAAAGATGCTTCGAGCCTGACATCTAGAAATCTTCTCGGCTGGCAGCTCTCAGGACTCAGACACTGGACTTATAATATGTGCCAATCATTAACCTTTGTTTCCTTATAAATTCCTCATATTAAATACCTGATTTCTTACACCATATAGGCCTAACTTTGGGAGCCCAGCTGCATCACCTGTCTCCTAAAATGAAACACAACTTTTTAACTGAACTGACCTACTCTCAAGGACTGAGAAACTGGTTCAGTGAGATGAAGCAATCTATCAACTTGGCTTCTGGATTGTAAAACTTCCCAGGGAAATTTCAAAGGCAGTACTAGGGGGAGCAGAATTTCTCACCCTGATATATGGCTCTTTGACATAAGGATTATTTTAGGCTGATTATTTTTTTAAAGTGCAAACACAGGAGAATTTTGAAAACAGCAGAAGCTGCCCTTTTGTGGGGGAAATTAATATTTATAAAAGAACTCTCCATTTGTAAAGGTATCTCCTTCTCTGTACCAGGAGGAGATGAATGACCACATCTCTAGAAACTCTTATCAATGGAGAAGGTATTGACTTCAATCTGCATAATAACCTTACCCTTTACTGTGGTTTTCCTGGTCACCTCCTATAATTGACTCCCCACTCCCAACATCTTCTTTTGTCTTTAGTCAGAGATGGTATTTGGCCATTTCAGAGTTAAGTCAGTTTTCCTGGGTATCTCCATGTGTACAAGAAGTATACATGTAATTAAAATTATATTTGCTTTTTTTCTTGTTAATCTGTCCTTTATTAAGTGGGGGGGGGGGGGTCTCAGCCAGGAACCTAGAAAGAGAAAAATTATTTTTCCTCCCCTACACTGCATTTCCATATTACAATTACTTTTCAGGTAGCAATTTTCAGTCTGAAATTTACTCTGTCATCTATACGCTATGTGCTGTGGACAGCTGTCAATTAGACAAAGACTCTAATCTACCACTTGTCCAAAGATGGCATAAGTATCCAGGCTAAAATACTTGTCTTCTCTGACAAGTACTAATTAACTGTTGGGCCAGAAAGCCCTCCCCAGATACAAGAGGACCTAAGTAGCCCCTCAAACACAAGTTGACAAAATGTTCAATTGTGTGGTTATAGGTTAGTCATCAACACAAACTAACAATAGCACACATGCCCACATGTTGTTGTTATTTAGTCACTAAATCGTGTCTGACTCTTTGCCACCACGTATTCTCTGTTAAATCAGTTATCAACACTGAAACGTATACATATTTTTTTAAAAAGTCAAGTCAAGCATTTATCATAAATGGACATCTGGAACAAATGACATGTTTATAGAGGAGTAAAAAGTAAATATCCCTTACTCCTCCATCGTTGTCAAAAAAAGCTTCAGGATGAAGAGATTTAGCCAATTATGGATTTCTGTCTGGAAAAGCTACCACTGCTAGTTTGTACTATTCTTCTCCAATAAATATGTGGGTGTAATGATCTGTAACAAAATTTCTAAATTGTTGATTGTGTTCCCCACCGATCATAGAACTTCCATCTCTAATTATCTCATGGTAATCAAATGTGAAATCACCAGCTTAAATGAAGAGGAGAATACATACTTAACTCCTAGGTAAATTTAGCAATGTACAATCAAATCCAATATAAATTCATCTAAAAAGAGTAGAAAATAAAATCCTATCATTTGTCCAAGTGCATAGAAGAGACCCTGACAAAGCAAGATGCAACTAGAAATGGGGACACAGAAATCCAGTTAGGTGAGCCAACCATACATGATAGTTTTTATCCATACCATATGATTTTATGTTTACTGTTTCTAGGTAGTGAGACCAAACTCCTAACCTTCAACTGCTTCTCTAATGAAGAAGGTATAAACTATACTGTTTCAAACCTATGTCATGTCTCAAAAGGTGCCATGTTGTCTGCTCACACTGAAATAAAAATAATGAAAACACAAATGTATGCCAAGTCACGTAGCTGCAAAGGGATGAAATGAAGCCATTGCTGCACTAGTATATGGATTAATGTTGCCTTTTGCTGTCAATTCTAGCAAACACTACATCAAATGTGTAACCATGGCTGATTCATGTTATAACATTCACTCTCGGGTTTTTCTCTCCAGAAAGCCTATTCCACAGTTTATGAAGCTTGAGAGACACGAGTTATGCATAACCTCAGAAAAGCTAAGGGGCATCACATTCACTGGTATGGATCAGTGTGCAGATAGTTAATTATTTTGCTCACAGCCAAGAAGGAACATTTTTCCATTTCAAGATTTTTACCATATATATTTGGGGAATGTGTAGTTCTGCGCATCAGTTGGTTTAAAAAAGAAAAAAAAATGTTGCAATCAACCTCTTTAAAACAGGCATTGCAAAGGTTTATTACATTATTTTTAATATTTCTAAAATTCTAGGAGGAGGTGAGCTAAGATGGCAGAAGAATAGGATGGGGAGACCACTTTCTCCCCCACAAATTCATTGAAAGAACATTTGAATGCTAAGCAAATTCCACAAAACAATTTCTGAACACTGGCAGAGAACATCAGGCACCCAGAAAGGCAGCCCATTGTCTTTGAAAGGAGGTAGGACAAAATATAAAAGATAAAAAGAGAGACAAAAAAATTAGGGACAGAGAACCGTCCCAGAAAGGGAGTCTTTAAAGAGAAGTTTCCAAGCACCAGGAGACCCTCTCCCCAGCGGGTCTGTGGGGAGTTTTGGAATCTCAGAGGGCAACATAACCAGGAGGGAAAAATAAATAAATAAATAAAACCCACAGATTACGTGCCTAACGGCAACTCCCAGCAGAGAAGTAGCCCAGATGCCCACATCCACCACCAGCAAGTGGGTGCTGAACAGGGAGGCACAGGACCGGGCCTGAATGCCCTGAGGGCAATCTGAGGGAGCTAATGTGAGATAGCAACCTAAACTGTGGGATAGCCAGAGAGAGAGAGGAATAAAAAGAGAGAGGGAGAGAGAGAGAACTATCCCTTGAAAAGCCCTAACCTAAGGCACTGCCGGCCCACTCACAGAACAAAGGACTAAGCGAATACCAGAGGAGAGCTAGCCTGCTGCGGACCGGCCCATCACCCACCGGAATCAGGGAAGCAGGCCAGCAGCAGCCAGAGCCGGAAAGGGACAAACTTGGCCCCAGAGATGGCATCCTCTACCAAAATGCGATCAGGCTTCTAATTGCTAACCAAGACTTCCTGGGATTCTGGATGGTTGACATCCGCCAGGAGGGTCACAGCCAGAGATCAGATCCCCAGAAGAGACACACGTGCCTGCTGCCACCCAGGAAACAGAGCGGCTGGGACCAAGGAGGTGATAGGATGCACCTGCCACCTCAGGAGAGTGTGCTCGCCAAGCACCTGGTTGCCTGAGCTGCTCGGAACTGGGAAAGGCACAAAACACAGGCCCAATTGAGTCTGCACCTTTGTGGAGTACCCGAGAACCTGAACCTGAGCGGCTTAGACCTGGGAAGGGCATGCAAGCCAGGGCCCGCTTTAGACAGTTCACATGCAGAGCAACCTGGAACCTGAGCAGTGTAGACTGGGAAAGTGCACATGCCGTGAGCAGGGGCAAACCCAGTGTGACCAAGACTGTGAACACTCCCCACACATACCACTGATATTTGTTTGCAGTGCTCCTCTCCCCACACCACCACTGAACAAGTGAGCCTAAACAAATGACCACCTTCACCCCCTTGTGTCAAGGTGGAAATTAGACACTGAAGAGACCTGAAAACAGAAGAAGCCAAAATAAACAGAGGGAACTGCTTTGGAAGTGACAGGTGCAACAGATTAAAACACTGTAGTTAGCAGTGACTACACTAGAAGGGGCCTATAGATCTTGAAAAGTATAAACTGGAACAAAGAACTATCTGAAACTGAACTGACCCCACACTGCCTGCAACAGCTCCAGAATAACTCCTAGATTTATTTTTACTATAATCATTTTTTTTATTTTAAATTTTTTTGATTTTAAGTCCTCTATTACTCTTTTAATTTTCATTTTTATAACCTACTATTATCTTGCAAAAAAAGACCCTATTTTTAAAACAAACTTCATATATATTTTTTATAATTTTTGTGATTTTTTTTTAATATTGTATTTTTGAGAGTCTAACCTCTACTCTATATTTGTAATCTTCGCTTTTTGGTATTTGTTATCAATTTTATACCTTTAAGAATTCAATCTTCACTACTTATTTTTACTCAGGAGTGTCATTACTGGCTTGATTACTCTCTCCCCCTTTGACTCTCCTTTTTCTCCCCCAGGTCACCTCTGTCTCCTCCCTCCCCCTTCTCTTCTCTACCCAACTCTGTGAATCTCTGTGTGTATTCTGGGCTAAGGAGAACACTTAGGGAACTGATTGCTGCCTAGACATTTCTCTCTCTTTTTGATCCCCCCTTTTCTCCTCCTGGTCACCTCTATCTCCTTCTTCCCTCTTTTCTTCCCTATGTAACTCCATGAACCTCTCTGAGGGTTCAAGACTGTGGAGAGCACATAGGGAATTGATTACTGCCTAGATTGCTCTCTCCCCTTTTGATTCTCCCTCTTCTACTCCTGGTCGCCTCTATTTCCCTCCTCCCACTTCTCTTCTCCATGTAACTCTGTGAATCTCTGGGTGTCCCTCACTGTGGAGAATCTTTTCACCATTAGTCTAGATGTTTGGTGTATGGATGGAAAAGTCTTGAGGCTACTGTAAGAATAAGACTGAAAATCAGAGGCAGGAGGCTTAAGCCCAAAACCAGAGAACTCCTGACTCCAGGGAACATTAATAGATAAGAGGTAATCCAAAAGCCTCCATACCTACACTGAAACTTAGCACCACCCAAGAGCCAAAAAGTTCCAGAGCAAGACATACCACACAAATTCTCCAGCAACGCAGGAACATACACTGAGTTTCAATATACAGGCTGCCCAAAGTCACACCAAACCCATAGACATCTCAAAAGCCACTACTGGACACTTCACTGCACTCCAGAGAGAAGAAATTCAGCTCCACCTGCCAGAACACCGACACAAGCTTTCCTAACCAGGAACCCTTGACAAGCCACTCGTCCAACCACACCCACAGGGAGGAACCTCCACAATAAAGGAGAATCACAAACTGCCAGAATACAGAAAGGCCACTGCAAACACGGCAATCTAAACAAGATGAAAAGGCAGCGAAATACTCAGCAGGTAAAGGAACATGATAAATGCCCACCAAACCAAACAAAAGAGGAGGAGATAGGGAATCTACCTAAAAAAGAATTCAGAATAATAATAGTAAGAATGATCCAAAATCTTGAAAACAAAATGGAGTTACAGATAAATAGCCTGGAGGCAACGATTGAGAAGATGTAAGAAATGTTTAACAAAGACCTAGAAGAAATAAAAAAGAGTCAACCAATAATGAATAATGCAGTAAATGAGGTCAAAAACATTCTGGAGGGAACCAACAGTAGAATAATGGAGGCAGAAGATAGGATAAGTGAGGTAGAAGAAAGAATGGTAGAAATAAATGAAACAGAGAGGAAAAAAGAATTAAAAGAAATGAGGACAACCACAAGGACCTCTAGGACAATGTCAAACTCCCCAACATTTGAATCAAAGGAGTCCCAGAAGAAGAAGACAAAAAAAAAGGCCATGAGAAAATACTTGAGGAGATAATAGTTGAAAACTTCCCTAAAATGGGGAAGGAAATAATCAGCCAAGTCCAAGAAACCCAGAGAGTCCCAAACAGGATAAACCCAAGGTGAAACATCCCAAGACACATATTAATCAAATTAATGAAGATCAAACACAAAGAACAAATATCAAAAGCAGCAAGGGAAAAACAACAAATAACCCACAAGGGGATCCCCATAAGGATAACAGTTGATCTTTCAATAGAAACTCTCCAGGCCAGAAGGGACTGGCAGGACATACTTAAAGTGATGAAAGAGAAAAACCTACAGCCCAGATTACTGTACCCAGCAAGGATCTCATTCAAGTATGAAGGAGAAATCAAAAGCTTTACAAGCAAGCAAAAGCTGAGAGAATTCAGCACCACCAAACCAGCTCCTCAACAAATGCTAAAGGATCTTCTCTAGACAGGAAATGCAGAAAGGGTGTATAAACTCGAACCCAAAACAACAAACTAAATGGCAACAGGATCATACTTATCAATAATTACCTTAAATGTAAATGGGTTGAATGCCCCAACCAAAAGACAAAGACTGGCTGAGTGGATACAAAAACAAGACCCCTATATAAGCTGTCTACAAGAGACCCACCTCAAAACAAGGGACACATACAGACTTAAAGTGAAGGGCTTGAAAAAGATACTTCACACAATCGGAGACCCAAAAAAAGCAGGGGTAGCAATACTCATATCAAATAAAAAAAGACTTTAAAATCAAGGCTGTGAAAAGAGACAAAGGACACTACATAATGATCAAAGGATCAGTCCAAGAAGAAGATACAACAATTATAAATATATATGCACCCAACATAGAAGCACTGCATTATGTAAGGCAAATGCTAAGAAGTATGAAAGAGGAAATGAACAATAACACAATAATAGTGGGAGACTTTAATACCCCACTCACACCTATGGATAGATCAACTAAACAGAAAATTAACAAGGAAACACAAACGTTAAATGATGCAATGGATCAGTTAGACCTAATTGATATCTATAGGACAGCTACCCTAAAACAATGAATTTCACATTTTTCTCAAGTGCACACAGAACCTTCTCCAGGATAGTTCACATTCTGGGGCATAAATCTAGCCTTGGTAAATTCAAAAAAAAATTGAAATTACCCCAAGCATCTTTTCTGACCACAATGCAGTAGGATTAGATGTCAATTACAGGAAAAACACTATTAAAAAAATCCAACATATGGAGGCTAAACAACACCCTTCTGAATAACCAACAAATCACAGAAGAAATAAAAAAAGAAATCAAAATATTCATAGAAATGAATGAAAATGAAAACACAACAACCAAAACCTATGGGATACTGTAAAAGCAGTACTAAGGGGAAGGTTCATAGGATTACAGGCTTAACTCAAGAAACAAGAAAAAAGTCAAGTAAATAACCTAACTCTACACCAAAAACAACTAGAAAAGGAAGAAATGAAGAATCCCAGGGTTAGTAGAAAGAAAGAAATCTTAAAAATTAGGGCAGAAATAAATGCAAAAGAAACAAAAAAGACCGTAGCAAAAATCAACAAAGCTAAAAGCTGGGTTTTTTTGAAAAGGTAAATAAAACATACAAACTATTAGCCAGACTCATCAAAAAACAAAGGGAGAAGAATGAAATCAACAAAATTAGAAATAAAAATGGAGAAATCACAACAGACAACACTGAAATACAAAGGATCATAAGAGATTACTATCAGCAACTATATGCCAATAAAATGGACAACTTGGAAGAAATGGACAAATTCATAGAAAAGTATAACTTTCCAAAAGTGAACCAGGAAGAAATAGAAAATCTTAACAGAGACATTGCAACCCCAAAAATTAAAACTGTAATCAGAAATCTTCCAGCAAACAAAAGCCCAGGACCAGACGGCTTCACAGCTGAATTCTACCAAAAATTTAGAGAAGAGCTAACACCTATCTTACTCAAACTCTTCCAGAAAATTGCAGAGGAAGGTAAACTTCCAAACTCATTCTATGAGGCCACCATCACCCTAATTCCAAAACCAGACAAAGATGCCACAAAAAAAGAAAACTACAGCCAATATCACTGATGAATATAGATGCAAAAATCCTTAACAAAATTCTGGCAAACAGAATCCAGCAACATATTAAAAAGATCATACATCATGACCAAGTGGGCTTTATCTCAGGAATGAACGGATTCTTCAATACTCGCAAATCAATCAATGTGATACACCACATTAACAAATTAGGTTAAAAACCATATGATTATATCAATAGATGCAGAGAAAGCCTTTGACAAAATTCAATATCCATTTATGATATTAAAAAAAAAAAACCCTCCACAAAGCAGGAATATAAGGAGCATACCTCACCATAATAAAAGCTATGTATGATAAACCCACAGCAAACATTATCCTCAATGGTGAAAAATTGAAAGCATTTCCCCGAAAGTCAGGAACAAGACAAGGGTGCCCACTCTCACCACTACTATTCAACATAGTTTTGGAAGTTTTGGCCACAGCAATCAGAGAAGAAAAAGAAATAAAAGGAATCCAGATTGGAAAAGAAGTAAAACTCTCACTATTTGCATATGACATGATCCTCTACATAGAAAATTCTAAAGACTCCACCAGAAAATTACTAGAGCTAATTAATGAAAATAGTAAAGTTGCAGGATATAAAATTAACACACAGAAATCCCTTGCATTCTTATACACTAACAATGAGAAAACAGAAAGAGAAATTAAGGAAACAATACCATTCACCATTGCAACAAAAAGATGAAATACTTAGGAGTAAATCTACCTAAAGAAACAAAAGACTTATATATAGAAAACTATAAAACACTGATGAAAGAAATCAAGAGGACACAGATAGATGGAGAAATATACCATGATCATGTATTGGAAAAATCAATATAATGAAAATGACTATACTACCCAAAGCAATCTATAGATTCAATGCAATCCTTATCAAGCTACCAATGATATTTTTCACAGAACTAGAACAAATGATTTCACAATTTGTATGGAAATACAAAAAACCTCGAATAGCACAAAACAAGCTTGAAAAAGAAGAATGGAACTGGAGGAATCAACCTACCTGACTTCAGGCTATACTACAAAGCCACAGTCATCAAGACAGTATGGTACTGGCACAAAGACAGAAATATAGATCAATGGAGCAAAATAGAAAGCCCAGAGATAAATCCACGCACCTATGGACACCTTATCTTTGACAACAGAGGCAAGAGTATACAATGGAGAAAAGACAATCTCTTTAACAAGTGATGCTGGGAAAACTGGACAACCACATGTAAAAGAATGAAGCTAGAACACTTTCTAACACCATACACAGATATAAACTCAAAATGGATTAAAGATCTAAACATAAGACCAGAAACTATAAAACTCCTAGAGGAAAACCCTCTCCAACATGTATCACAGCAGGATCCTCTATGACCCACCTCCCAGAGTAATGGAAATAAAAGCAAAAATAAACAAATGGGACCTAACTAAACTTAAACACTTTTGCACAATGAAGGAAACTATAAGCAAGGTGAAAAGACAGCCTTCCAAATGGGAGAAAATAATAGCAAACGAAGCAACTGACAAAGGATTAATCTCAAAAATATACAAGCAACTCCTGCAGCTCAATTCCAGAAAAAAAAACGACCCAATCAAAAAATGGGCCAAAGAACTAAACAGACATCTCTCCAAAGAAGACATACAGATGGCTAACAAACACATGAAAAGATGCTCAACATCACTCATTATCAGAGAAATGCAAATCAAAACTACAATGAGGTACCATCTCATGCCGGTCAGAATGGCTGCTATCCAAAAGTCTACAAACAATAAATGCTGGAGAGGGTGTGGAGAAAAGGGAACCCTCTTACACTGTTGGTGGCAATGCAAACTAGTACTGCCACTATGGAGAACAGGTGGAGATTCCTTAAAAAACTGGAAATAGAACTGCCATATGACCCAGCAATACCACTTCTGGGCATACACACTGAGGAAACCAGATCTGAAAGAGACACGTGCACCCCAATGTTCATCGCAGCACTGTTTATAATAGCCAGGACATGGAAGCAACCTAGATGCCCATCAGCAGATGAATGGATAAGGAAGCTGTGGTACATATACACCATGGGATATTACTCAGCCATTAAAAAGAATACATTTGAATCAGTTCTAATGAGATGGATAAAACTGGAGCCTATTATAGAGAGTGAAGTAAGCCAGAAAGATAAAGACCAATACAGTATACTAATGCATATATATGGAATTTAGAAAGATGGTAACAATAACCCTATATGCAAGACAGAAAAAGAGACACAGATGTATAGAACAGACTTCTGGACTCTATGGGAGAAGGCCAGAGTGGGATGATTTGAGAGAACAGTATCGAAACATGTATATTATCAAGTGTGAAACAGATCGCCAGTCCAGGTTGGATGCATGAGACAAGTGCTCGGGGCTTGTGCACTGGGATGACCCAGAGGGATGGGATGGGGAGGGAGGTGGGAGGGGGGTTCAGGATGGGGAACACATGTAAATCCATGGCTGATTCATGTCAATGTATGGCAAAAACCACTATAATACTGTAAAGTAATTAGCCTCCAACTAATAAAAATAATTGGGAAAAAAAAAGATTCTACAAACAATAAACGTTGGAGAGGGTGTGGAGAAAAGGGAACCCTCTTACACTGTTGGTGGGAATGCAAACTAGTACAGCCACTATGGAGAACACTGTGGAGATTCCTTAAAAAAAACTGGAAATAGAACTTCCATATGACCCAGCAATCCCACTCCTGGGCATACCGAGGAAACCAGAATTGAGAGAGACATGTATACCCCAATGTTCATCACAGCACTGTTTATAATAGCCAGGACATGGAAGCAACCTAGATATCCATCGGCAGACAAATGGATAAGAAAGCTGTGGTACATATACACAATGGAATATTACTCAGCCATTGAAAAGAACACATTTGAATCAGTTCTAATGAGGAGGATGAACCTGGAGCCTATTATACAGAGCAAAGTAAGTCAGAAAGAAAAACACCAATACAGTATACTAATGCATATATATGGAATTTAGAAAGATGGTATTGATAACCCTATATGTGAGACAGCAAAAGAGACACAGATGTATAGAACAGCCTTTTGGACTCTGTCGGAGAAAGTGAAGGTGGGATTATTTGGAAGAATAGCATTGAAACATTTATATTATCATATGTGCAACAGATTGACAGTCCAGGTTCAATGCATGAGACATGGTGCTCAGGGCTGGTGCACTGGGATGGCCCAGAATGATGGGATGGAGAGGGAGGTGGGTGGGGGGTTCAGGATGGGGAACACATGAATACCCATGGCTGATTCATGTCAATGTATGGCAAAAAGCACTACAATATTGTAAAGTAATTAGCCTCCGATTAAAATAAATTGTAAAAAAACAAGGAAAATAAAATAAAATTCTATAAAAGAACAGATATAGTTCAGTTAAGAACAAATTCAAAGTCCTAGGAATATAAATCATTAAACATGCATACATAATACTTGGACAGCTCCTCAAAACATTGGGATTAAAGAGAAGAATGATGATTTCTATAGAGAAATGTGAAAATCAAAAACACTGTATTTTATCTGAAGTACAGACTACTAGAAGCATAAGCTGAAGGGATTCTTAAGCAGCATAAATCAGTCAGGCAGGCTGAAACAAACTGACCTACCTGTCAGGACCAAAGCAGAAGGTTCTGCCAAGGTTTAAGGGGGGTAAGGCGGAAAGGTGGGAGATGCTTGGGGCCAGAGGCAGGTGGCAGCAACTTCACTGCTCCCCTGCTGAGCTGCAATGCAGGATGGAGCTCAGGAAACAGGGAAAGATGTTTGTTGCTCACTTCACTTAAGTTCTAAGAAGTAGCCAAATAGCTTTCTTAACACTGTCTGGGTCCATGCCTTAAGGAATGCCATGGTTTATATCAATATTCTCTGATTAAATCTGCCCCCACCCAATAATCTAAGCTGCTTTGAACAGAGGCTGAATAGACCTGTTAGAAACTTGAGAAACTTTTGTTCTTAAATCAAAGTAAAAAAATATATAAAATATATATAATTCCTACAAAGGGTTTGTGTTTAGTTTGGTGGTGGTTCCTGTTGGCTGCTTCTAGCAGGAATGGTGCAAACAATCCTATAGCCAAGAGATTTTCTACCTTACCACTAGGGGGAGCGAAAGGAATAAGAGTGAAAATGCCAGCACTTCAGTTAACAGGCTATAGTTTATGAGAGGTGTATTTTATGAGAAGTTTATCTTTCAGTTTGCTTCAAGCAGGCACTGGTCAGCATTATTTTGGAGCCCCAGAAAAAAATTTCAAGCCATTCCAACCAATATACTTTTAGCATCTACTGTGAGTAAGGTCATGGCTAGATGCAATGAGGGACACAGAGATAAATGACACAACCCTACTATCAAGTGGCTTGCAAATTAGTGGCTTTGGTGGTGGGTGGGGAGAGGGATGCAAAGTCTTTAGAACTACCTATATTAGAGCTTATAATAGTGTGATAAAATACACAAAAATGTGAAATTAAGTGATATTCTATTGATAGGGAGGATAAGTTATAGTTCAGTTAAGGGAGACATTTCTTGTTTAGTTGCTAAGTTGTGCCTGACTCTTTGAGACCCCGTAGACTGTAGCCGGCCAGGCTCCTCTATCAGTGGGATTTCCCAGACAAGAATACTGGAGTGGGTTGCCATTTACTTCTCCAGGGGATCATACCTATCCAGGGATTCAAACCCACATCTCCTGTACTGGCAGGTGGATTCTTTACCACTGAGCCACTGGGGAAGCCCTAGGGGAGACATAGGAATTATGAAAAAATCTTGTGAAAATCTCAGCACTGTGACTGATGCAAAGTATGTTAGAAATCACTCAGGTGTTTAAGAAGTCTACTGTTACTTAGTTCAGTTCAGTTGCTCAGTCATGTCAGACTCTTTGCAACCCCATGGACTGCAGCATGCCAGGCCTCCCTGTCCATCACCAACTCCCGGAGTTTACTCAAATTCATGTCCATTGAGTCAGTGATACCATCCAACCATCTCATCCTCTGTCGTCCCCTTCTCTTCCCACCTTCAATCTTTCCCAGCACTCAGGGTCTTCTCAAATGAGTCAGTTCTTCGAATTAGGTGGCCAAAATATTGGAGTTTCAGCTTCAGCATCAGTCCTTCCAATGAATATTCAGGACTGATTTCCTTTAGGATGGACTGGTTGGATCTCCTTGCAGTCCAAGAGACTCTCATGTCCAAGACAGACGGGTCATGATGGAGAATTCTGACAAAATGTGGTCCACTGGAGAAGGGAATGGCAAACCACTTCAGTATTCTTGCCTTGAGAACCCCATGAACAGTATGAAAAGGCAAAAAGATAGGACACTGAAAGATGAACTCCACAGGTCAGTAGGTGCCCAATATGCTACTGGAGATCAGTGGAGAAATAACTCCACAAAGAATGAAGAGACAGAGCCAAAGCAAAAACAACACCCAGTTGTGGATGTGACTGGTGATAGAAGCAAGATCCGATGTTGTAAAGAGCAATATTGCAAAGGAACCTGGAATGTTAGGTCCATGAATCAAGGCAAATTGGAAGTGGTCAAACAGTTCACAAGAGTGAACACCGACATTCTAGGAATCAGCGAACTAAGATGGACTGGAATGGGTGAATTTAACTCAGATGACCATTATATCTACTACTGTGGGCAGGAATCCCTTAGAATAAATGGAGTAGCCATCATGGTTAACAAGAGTCCAAAATGCAGTGCTTGGATGCAATCTCAAAAATGACAGAATGATCTCTATTTGTTTCCAAGGCAAACCATTCAATATCACGGTATTCCAAGTATAGGCCCCAACCAGTAATGCTGAAGAAACTGAAGTTGAACAGTTCTCTGAAGACCTACAAGACCTTCTAGAACTAACACCCAAAACAGATGTCCTTTTCATTATAGGGAACTGGAATGCAAAAGTAGGAAGTCAAGAAACACCTGGAGTAACAGGCAAATTTGGCCTTGGAGTACAGAATGAAGCAGGGCAAAGGCTAATACAGTTCAGCCAAGAGAACGCACTGGTCATAGAAAAACACCCTCTTTCAACAACACAAAAGACTCTACACATGGACATCACCAGATGGTCGACACTGAAATCAGATTGATTATATTCTTTGCAGCCAAAGATGGAGACACTCTAGACAGCCAGCAAAAACAAGACTGGGAGCTGACTGTGGCTCAGATCATGAACTCCTTATTGCCAAAATCAGACTGAAATTGAAGAAGTGGAGAAAACCACTACACCATTCAGGTATGACCTAAATCAAATCCCTTATGACTATACAGTGGAAGTGAGAAATAAATTTAAGGGACTAGATTTGATAGAGTGCCTGATGAACTACCATTACTAGGTTTCTGAACAACGAAAAACAGGAGCAAATGGTCTCTGCCAACTATAAAAAGCTTCCATATGCCAGGCACCTGATTCCAATGGATGCTCTGGGAGGGCCATTGCCCCACCAGAGCTGGTCTTCCATAATGGAAATAGGAAGACCATGATTTAGATGGCTACGATGGTTACTTTTATGAGTCAATTTGGAGTGTGTTTTGGATGAGATTGGGCTTCCCAGGTGGCTCAGATGGTGAAGAATCTGCCTGCAATGCAGGAGACCTGGCATCAATCCTTGAGTCTGGAAAATCCCCTGGAGAAGGGAATGGCTACCCACTCCAGTATTCTTGCCTGGAGAATCCCAGGGACAGAGGAGCCTGGCTGGCTATAGACCATGGCGTCACAAAGAGTCGGCCACAACTGAGCAACTAACACTTTCACTTTCTTTTCACTTAGATGAAAAGAAATATTTAAATCAGTGAATGTTTAAAACATTTAAATATTTTAAAAATATTTAAATCAGTGAATGTTGAGTAAAGCAGTTTGCCCTCCATAATCTGACTGGGCTTCATCCAATCAGTTGGATTGAAGGCTTGAAGAGAACAAAAGTCCAGTTTACCCGAGCAAGAGAGAATTCTCCAGAAAAATGCCCATGGACTTCACATGCACCATCAGCTCTCCTGGTTCTCCAGCCTGTGGGCCCACAGTACAGAATTCAACTTGCCAGCCTCCATAATCATATCAGCCAATTCCTCATAACAGTTCTTTACATATATGTACACATTCTCTTGGCTCTGTTTTTACACACATGTGTGTGCATGTTAGCCGCTCAGTCATGTCTGACTCTTTGCAGGCCCATGGATGGAAGTCTGCCAGGCTCCTCTGTCCATGGAATTCTCCAGGCAAGAATACTGGAATGGGTTGTCATTTCCTTCTCCAGGGGATCTTCCAGACTCAGGGATCGAACCTGGGTCTCCCACACTACAAGCAGATTCTTTACCATGTGAGCTATTGAGAACTGTAATACAGTGACTCTTTGGCATACAGCAAGCAACTCAGATTTGTGTATAAGAGTACCAAATGATAATAGACTTTAGTAACTGCACCATTTCTTATCATATGTGGCTCTTACTGTGATACTAGCTAAATATATATCTCTTTAAGCACACTCATGTTCCCACAGGGAGAAGTTTAGTCCCTAGTCGTATAAGAGAGCCCAGCAAGAGCAAGCACTTTCACCAACAGTGAACTTTGGGAGTCAGGCAAACTTAAGTTCAACATCATAGTTCTACTATTTATTCACTGCATGAATATAGGCAGGCTTCTCTAAGATCTCAGTTCCACATCTATGATATGAGACTATTAATACCTATAGCACATAGTAAGATACTGTACGTGAAGTATTGGGTTGGCCAAAAAGTTCGTTTGGATTTTCCGTAAGATGTTATGGAGAAACCTAAGTGAACTTTTTGACCAACCCAATATTTGGTATCTGAAAGGCATGCTCTATTTTTTTAAATTGTCCTTATACCCACCATCCACATTGTCCAGTTTATACTTTATTGTATTGTTTCAACATATCTGTATCCATATAGCCATCAACTTTTAACAGCTATATTCCAAGGGCACATAACTAAGAAGTTTCTGCTGTACCCAAATGTTAGGGAGGGAAAGTTTCTTAACAGCCTCTTGATTCAGTTTTCCAAGAGTGAGAGAGTACCTCTTGAACCACAAGTAAAGTATACTTCCCATCTGTCCATTGTCCTGTCTAATCATTCATCATCTCCCATTTATACACAAGCATAGGGTTCCCCTTGCAGAGAGTCATGTCAGGGATCTCCCCTATCCTCGAAAATATCTGAGAAAGGCATATACCGTAAATCAGCATGTGGGCCCTTGTTTCAATAATAAAAATGATTCCTTCAAGGACATAGAGAATAGACTGGTGTTTGCCAAAGGGGAGAGGGTTAGGGGAGGAACGGAGTTTGGGGTTAGCAGATGTAAGTTTTTATATATAGAATGGATAAACAACAAGGTCTTACTGTATAACAGAGAGAACTACATTCAATATCCTATGATAAACCATAATGGAAAAGAATATAACAAAAAAGAATGCAAGAATGTGTATGTGTGTAACTGAATCACTTTGCTAAACAGCAGAAATTAATACATCATAAATCAAATATACATCAATTTAAAAATTGATAAAAAAATAATAAAAATGATTCTTTATGAGAAAAGCTGGAATTTCCTGTTGTTTTGTCCTAGATATGCAAAAGAAACAGATGCATTGACAAAACTGAGACATTTTGTGGTTTATATTCATTTGGGGGACATCTGAGATAATTTGTATATTGAGTACAGAGGAAAACAAGACCTAAAGGAGCCGTATGTGGCAACAGTGATTATGGATGTGGCTCTGGAGCCACATAGCGATGAATACCACTGCCTTATTTTGGAGTTATCTTTGGCCTTTTCCTACTTGCTCATTCCTAGATGACAAGGTCCTACTCCTTCCCTCAAGGGCCAATTCTGTGTTCTGCTTCTCTGGACAATGTTTCTCCAAGTGTGGGATATAACTCAGATTCTCCTGGGCTCCGACTCAGATCCACTGAAACTGAATCTCAAAGGGTAGGCCTTGAGAATCTACATTTGTAAGGAACCTCCCCCTTATCCTGCTAATGTACTGTAAAGCTTGATAATCACTACTCTAGACTAGAGGTGGATTACCATGAAGCTAATGAAGCATGCACACAATGAAGGTTTAGGGCCTCTAAACTTGCCTGGATCCCTTCCCAGAACCTTAATCTAATTTTTTTTAATTGGTAAATCTTTATTCTTTTTCCTTAAAGAGCCCTCCTCTTTAAGCTTCAGGTTAAATACAATCCTTGGATGCATCCCTACTCTGGATCCTAACTGACAAGAAAGTCAAACTCAAATCAGTTAAGCTATTAGATAATAAGAAATTTTATCATACCCATCTCTTGGGTATTTGCATTTTAGTAAAGATCTTTGGAGAGATTGAAATCTTCAAGTTCCAAAGAATAAATTCTCAGCAAAGGAAATACTGGCAAATGTCAAGCACTGGAGGGAGTAGAGGAGGTTCTTATCAACACATCTCAAACCCAACTGGGTTTGCAGAAGATTTTCTGCCTTCTTGGGAGGCTGGCCATAGATTTCCAGCTACAGAATCTGTTTAAGGAAGTTCATTAACATTGAGCTCTTTGTAACTGGTCTCTTGTTCCATCCTGCTAAAGATCAAGGAAACAATGTAGACACAGGTTTAATAAAATGATATTCTCACCTGGGAAGTTTGCCTGCAGCCAACAATGACATTCTCAGAGAGGAAAAGGAGCAACCAAGTCCAGCAAGTATAAATTAACTGGATGAGAGGGTAACCCATGTTCTAAACAGATGTCTCTGCACAGAAGGCACACTGACATTAATTCCAACAATTGAAACATACCACCTCACAAGTTGAAACTCTTAATTAAGAGGACTTTTGTCCTTGAAAGGTGACTAGAGAGAAGGGAAGAAGACCATGGCATTTGTAAATTCTCCTAAGGAAAAGTACCTCCAGACCTACTAGTTTGAGTGATGTAAATAGAACTTGTAAACCATGCCTTTTAATGTAAACAGATGATTTTTCTTTGTGTTAGAAAAATCCAATCGCTAAGAGAGATCTGAATACAAAAAGAACGTTTGGGAATTTTAAAATGTTTTGTGGTACTTTAAGGAAAGGAATTCATTTGAATTTCAGAGTGAATTTTATGAAACTCATTGCTATGACTTAGGCTTTGTTTGAAATTGATTTGGATTTCTATTTATACTTATAGAGAACTTGCCATGATGACCAGGGTGGCTCAGGTATGTCTCTCTTCTCACTGTGGCCACGATCCTAGCACCCAATTACCTGAAATTGGCTGAAACGCTGCAAACCCAACAGCTTTAGTATGTCATACTGATGTGCCATGTCACCTCACAGACCTAAACAAATTACATTACCTTAGTTTTGCTCTGCTCATTCTAAAGCAGATCCACTTCTCCACATTCAAAAATAACACTGAATGCACAGTGAGCAGAACTTATACTTTAAATTTTATGTCTATTAAGGCAGCACTCTCCAGGCCATGTTTAGTGGAACACTAATGTCTGGCAAGATATTACCCCCACCATACACACTAACAGTCAAAGAGTCAATAATCAAGTAAGTTTGGAAAAGAAGACACAACTTATCCCCATGTAGGGAAGTCACACTTTAAATTGTCATATGAAATGCTATGATAAGTGATACAGCAAAGAAATCTATTAATATTTAACTTCACATTGGCATTCTTGATGTGGCATCCCCTTTATACCCACTTTGCTAGGCTTGCCCTTTGATATTCAGATAGCTTGGTATTTGTCCACTGCCACAGTGTATCACAACTATGGTAGAGGAATGCTCCTAACTCCTGCTGCAGCCCTATGGAGCTCCTCTAATCCTTCCTCAGCTTCCACACCAGGAAAGAAGGATCAGAGTAGAGATCACAGAGCCACATGACAGCTAGATGCAATTGTCTAAATAGCCTGTAGAGAGAAAACAGATTCTTTTCTGTGGGAAGGAAAACCCACAGGAGAGGGTTTAAGAAAAGGTTAATGGTTTAATTTGTACTAATAGTGCCAAAACTATATAAAATGTAGGCTTGAGAATTATGCATCAGGAGATAGATTTTCCAGTCCCAACACCTATTACCCTGCTTCCTATGATATAACCAAACCAACCTTAAGGTTATCAGTTATAAAAAGGAGAACAAACTGACCTTCCAGTTTCTAATCAGAGCTGAGAAGTATACTTTGGAAGATTAAATGGAAAACATTGCACAATAAGCCAATCAGCCCTTCATCATTTATTAAAAACAAACAGCCAGATCTGGATCAATTTCAAAAGTAAATGAATAAAAAACAGTATCATATTCACTCCTGTTTTTACCCTAGTCTTTCCCAAATTCAACTGTTTAACAACTGACTCAGCAATCCTGACACCGATTCTACCTCTGGACTCGATGTTTGCACTTTTCTCAATGTTTAAATGCCAACTTATCCCCCACAGAATTTTCCTTGGCTCTCTAATCCTGTTCTTGTCAACTAATTTTCTTTTGTGCAGGAAATGCCCTGCTTCAGCCTAAAACCACACAGCACCTAACCCTTGCAGTTTCCCATTACCTGGCAACCATTTTGTCCACCCTTCCCAGGCCCACCTCCCATAAAAAACTTCAAGGCAAAAACAGGAGTGTGGTCAAAAATGCTATTCCATACTACTGCCATTTTAGGAACAGTCCACCTAAAATTACAGGCTCAGTTAGGAGAGTTAGTCCCAAGAACTAAATTAAATCAACAAAAAGCAAGGAGGGGACAGTTGAGAGGTATCAAGCTCTAAACCAGTGATTCTCAATCTGAGAACCATAGAAGCTAATCAGTTCTTATGAAGAGCTTGTCAATCCATGTGTATACTAACCCACTAACAAAATATTTTTAATATATGCAGAAGTTTTCATGGTTATTAATTAAATTCAAATTCATTAAAAATAATCCTGAATTAATAGAAATTATATGACATTACCCCCTGGAGGAGGGCACAGTAACCCACTCCAGTAATCTTGCCTGGAGAATCCCATGGACAGAGAAGCCTGGCAGGCTATGGTCCATAGGGTCTCAAAGAGTTGGACAGGACTGAAGCGACTTAGCACAGCACAGCACATACGACATTATAAAAGAAAAACAGAAAATGATAGCTATTTTCATGGAGGCAAGGGTGAAGAGGAGATAGTCTCAGGAACTATTTTTATATGTACAAGAAATCTTCATCCTTGAAAATTTGGGGACCATTGCTCTAATCCTAATGGCAAAGGTCAACTAACAAATGCACTATCTGATAGACTCGTAGATAACATATTATGTACAATGTGAGAAAATGCAATTTAGTCTTAGTATAATGAAAAATGACAAATGAAATGAAATTTTGTTTCAGAGAAACTGAGGACATAAAGGCCCATATGTAATGTATGATAAAAATTGATAAAAAGCTTTCTACAATTGTAAAACCAATCACTTCAAAGAAATGTATTAAGGTTGCTATGACAACCCTAACACTGAATTTGGAATTTAGGCAAGCAAAATCAATAGATTTTCTAATTAATACCTTCCAAATATTATTTATCCCTATGAACATCATTTATATGTAACAATCAATTTCTACTGTTAGTTTTTGAGAACTCCACTATCTTTTCTGATTATTTCCAGAAACTTTCTCATTAACCTAGTCTTGTGTGATTTATTATACATTTCTTTCCTGGCACGAGGCCAACCACAATTGCCATGATAGGCTCTTGTATATAAACTTGTAAATCTCTGATTCTAGATTTCTGTTTTAAACCTTGTCCTTTCTTTTACAAGTCTGGTTTCTTTGAATAAAAAGTAGAGAATTAAAAAAAAAAAAACCTGAATCTGCAAGGTGAATAAACAAGGAGGAAAAAAAAAAGTGAGAATATGACAAAGAATAGAGAAATTGTCAGAAGAATAAATTACAGTATATGGAAGATCTTTTGACTCTACAATCATGCACAGACACAATTCAATAATGATAAGAGAGGAGGCACAAAAAAAATGGAAGGACCCTGCATATGAGAAGGGATTTTTCAAGCATGCATATAAAGTATGTACACATTGTGGTTACCATTGTAATTCATACTATGCATGAAGGTTAAACACTGGATCATAGCTTTCTAGAAATTATATTTATTTGGCCTAAAGACAAATCCTTGAATATCTTTCATCACAACACATTTTAGACTCACACAAAAATCCTAGCTCCATAAAAAAGCAACATATAAACAGGTACTTCACTAGAAGGTAGTCTCATTATTTTTCCCCTAGCTGTATGTTTTCTTTTCTGCTAAACCTTTGTGGTTAAAGAGAATTTAGGCCCAAAATACAGTTTACGAAAAAAGGAAGCCATCTATTTTGTAAGCTATAAAGGTTAAAATACTTCTATGAACCATTCCCCCAGAAGCTTTGTAAGTAACACTTTTCTCCAAAATTTTATGACAGCTGGTACAGCATGAAATTGTATGTCTTTTTATATCTCCTAAATAAAAATGACTAATTTTACTTCTTAGCACTGATTCTCTGGAGACAGAGTTAAGAGAGTCCCCACAGATTTATCTGGTTCTTATTATATTTTAACAATGTCTGCTTTTACACCAGAAACAATTGTGCTAGCCATCTGTCTGCAAATATTTATAAAGAAAATTACAAACTATACCTTTATATACTTCAGATATCTTTTTAAAATTGAGCATTTTTGGCGACTTACATCACAAAATTCCTCAGAGTGATTTGGTATTACCTACTAGAGAGAAGAGATGACATCTCCATAGTGGATTTCAAATAAAAGAATCACCAAATGTTAGAGCTGGTAGCACCCTCAGAGACTTCTACTGTCCAGCTCTCTCCTTTTAAAGCTAAAACCCTGAAACCCAAGGAGGTTAAACAATTGGACCGTGCTCACAGTGCTATTTTTCAATGGAAACAAAGCTGGAAGCCAAGTTTTCTGACAACATGTCCACTGTTATTTGCACCATTCCACTGGGAGCCCCTCCCCTGTAGAGAAATCCAACTGTGGAGCTATAGCTGACAATGCTTAGAAGTTTAAATCAAGACTGAAAGTCCATTAAACTCTGGATACTATCTCATAGCACCAATTAGATGAGAGAGGGTTCTGGTCACCTCTATCAAGGTACTGCTCACTGGATACTCCAAGCAGGAAGTAAGCTGCCGAACAGTCCCTGTATATCCTGAGAGTCTAGGGTCAATTCTATTCAGTAAAAGGCCACCAAAAACACATGTGTGTGTTGAACAAGTTGTGCACATTACTTGGCATAGTGCGGGAGAACACAGGGCAAAGGGAACATCTCAGGAAGAAGGTGTTAGAAAGAACATATTACACAACCGGGGATTAAGACGTGCAAAGTAAGGGAAGGTCTTAGGAAGCAGAAGTTCCCTCTAGATTAGAAACAATCAGAAAGCAAGACAATTCTATGATTGGGTGTCTCAAGATATCTTATCTATAGGTAAGCAGGCTGGATGAAGTTAAGGCTATACATACGACCCTTGAATCATGAAGAGGTTAGGGGCACCACCCCTGTGTGGTCAAAAACCCACATACACAACTAGTCCTCCATGTCAAGGATTCTGTATCCTCAGAGTCAACCCATGCACATTACAAGTACTAAAGTACTTTTTTTATTATTTATTTGGTTGTATCAGGTCTTGGTTGTGGCACACAGGCTTAGTTGTCCCACGGCATGCGGAATCTTAGCTCCCCAAGCAGGGGTCGAACCAGCGTCCCCTGCATTGGAAATTGGATTTTCTACCACTGGACCACCTGGGATTCCCTGGAGTACATATTTATTGGAAAAGAATCTGCGTATAAGTGGACCCGTGCAGTTCAAGCTCATGGTGTTCAAGAGTTAACTGGAAGTGGCAGAACTTCGCTGGCAGTCCAGTGACTGAGAATCTGCACTCCCAATGCAGGGGGCTTGAGTTACTTCCTTGGCTGGGAATTAGATACCACATGCCACAACTAAGAGTTCATATGCTGCAACTAAAGATCCTGTATGCTGAAAAGAAGACTGAAGATCTGTGAGCTGCAACTAAGACCTGGCACAGCCAAATAAATATATTTTTTAAAGAGTTAACTGGAATTGGTAAATAAATATCGCTCATTGTAGCTGAGAGTGATGGAGGCATTTGGGGTTGTGTGGGCTGCACAGCAATCTTGTTTTGTTCTCACTCCATTACAGTCTCCAAGTGACTTTGTCTCATGTTGGTGTTCATGTCCTGTGATGTTCTCCAACAGCAGAAAGAGATATAGCTGTTAGTCACAGTCCAAGTTGAAGTAGTATACATAATGAACTCGGGTGGCCCTGGCCTGCATCGGCTTGGAGCAGGGTTTGGGTTCCCAGCCAGAGATTGGGTCGTAGTGGTGAAAGCACCGGATCCTAGGCACTAGACCAGTGGTCAGTGACAAGAGCCCTGGCCCTTTGGCTTTCCAGGAAAGAATTTCCACAAAGACGGAAAGTAGCAAAGCAAGTAAAGTATTTACTAGGAGAGAAAAGAGTACAGTACGTGTGGAAAGACACATGGACAGACTCAAAGGAAGAGTCCCTGAGTCGCACCATCGTGGCAGTTTGAATTACTTTTATGGGACATTTTTTCCACATCTCCTTTGGCCAATCATTTTAACTTCCTAGTTCACAGTCCATATTTGGCATATCTCGGGATCCTCCCATGTGTGCACAGCAGTCTCTTAGCAAAGATGGATTTTACCAAAAAGGCATAGGGGTAGAGCCTCCAATGAACATGTGTGGTCAGGGTGGTCTCCTGACTTTGAGAAATATGTGGCCTGAGCAGGGTCCAGCCTCCCCCCTTAATTGTCCTGCTATTCTTGTCTTGGAGTTTCGTTTGGTCAATAGGGAATGAATCTCCAACTGCTTTACTGGGGGCGGGGGAGTGGGGGTGGGGGGGGTTGGGGTAGGGGGGGATGGAGAAATCTAACTCCTGTCTCAATAAGACCTAGCTGAGAGCATCAGACCAGTTTCTGTATATCAGGGCTTACTCAGTAGATGGGGCAGATGAACAGACCTATGACTCCCAGGTACCAATCTTCCTAGACCTCCAATGGAATGCCTGAGTCACTATAAAGAAAACTTGGAAATCTGCTTTTACAAAATCAAACAATCAGATCAAAGCAGCACAAAGCAGCATTTCCTCTCTACTAGGGTCACAGTAACTGTAAATTGGAAAACAAGATGAATTTAACACCAGAAAGAATCAAGTTTGAATCCTGGCACTGCTTCTTGGTAACTATGGGACTTGGTAGATAAGCAACTCTGGCACCCTTAAAGCCACAGCATTGAATAAGATAATGTAATTTGTCTCAAGAGACTCACAATTAGGCCATCTCAAATGGCTGTCTCTTCACCAGTTTCTTAGTCCTGAGGAATGCTGCCCTTGGCAAGCCTCCTTGGCTATAAACAGGGAGCATTTACCCTCACAAACACTGCCGGGGCCCAGATGACTTTTTATGTTCCCTTGTGACTGTATTATAGAGTGGTTAGACTAATCCTTTAAGCTATACTAAAACTTTACCTTTACTTCAGGTTCACGCTGAAAGAATCCTAACTGTCAAAAATTAAAAAGAATGACTGATAAGGAAAAAAATAGCTGGTGGGGAGAATGACATGAATAAAGATAAGACTGAATTAGCAATTGTGTATGGAAAAGTCAAAGGATAAAATGTTCAAACTTATTGAGCTAATTCTAAAATCCTGATCCTGGAAAGAAGATGAATTTTAATAGCATTGATGGGTGAAACAGTTGAAATTTATTATTAAAGTCAACACTTTGAAATGCTTATGACCTATAAAGTTTGGTTTTT
Organism: Cervus canadensis; assembly: GCF_019320065.1. Classification (NCBI taxonomy): domain Eukaryota; kingdom Metazoa; phylum Chordata; class Mammalia; order Artiodactyla; family Cervidae; genus Cervus; species Cervus canadensis. The sequence goes on from NC_057419.1 coordinate 29,404,387, forward strand.
TTTTTGTTTTTTTTTTTTGACTGAATGGAAATTAGTTCTCTGGCCTGATAGAGTTAGCAAAGGAAAAAAATGCAAGGATCAGAGAAGTATGTAACACAGACACAAAGAGCATGCTTCAAGTCCTAACAATTCTAAAACCTCTTTTATGAAGGTCATGAAGAAGCCTCCAGCCAGGAAGGAAATGGCATCTCTGGCAACAATTACTTAAAACAAAGGAACAGTCACTAACCTTTCCGATTGCCTTTGGTCATTTGGCTACCTTGACACTCAGAGGAAATCTGAAAGTTTCACAAAGATCTCTTGACATTTTTACTTAGTGGAGTCTTGTTTACCTTTGTAACATGATAACAAGGTTCCTTATAAGTACCTCTGGAGATTCTTCTCCAATGTTTTATCTATTAGTATCCTCAGTTATCCATGCACACATTTGAGGGCACCATCCAGATACATAACACAAAATGCTGGTCATCTGCAGGAAATTCTTCGTTAGCAAACAACTCTAACTTCCTAAGATACACACATTAACATAACAGAAGCATGGACCCAGAAGAGAGTTTGAGAGAAATTCTATTTTTTTTTCTTTCCCATTATGGTTAGTTACAGGATATTGAATATATTTCCCTGTGTTATACAATAGGACTTTGTTGTTTATCCATTCTGTATAAAATACTTTTCATCTGCTAATCCCAAACTCCCAATCATCCCTCTCCCCAACCCCTTCCCCTTGGCAACCACAGGTCTATTCTCTATATCTGTGAGTCTGTACCTGTTTGGTAGATAGGAAAAAGGTTCATTTGTGTCATATTTTAGACTTGATTGCACATATAACTGATATTATATGTATTTGTCTTTCACTTTCTGAATTACTTCACTTAGTATGAGAATCTTCAGGTTTATCCATGTAGCTACAAATGGCATTATTTCATTATTTTTTATGACTGAGTAATATTCCATTGGATGGACAGATAGACAGTACATCATCTTTATCCATTCATCTGTCAAAGGACATTTAGGTTGTTTCCCATGTCTTGGGTATCATAAGCAGTTCTAAAATGAACATAGGAGTGCACATATCTTTTCAAATTATGGCTTTGTCTGCATATATGCCCCAAAGTGGGATTGCTAAAGAGAAATTCTATAAAATGAGGGAATTGGAGTTGCTCTATTAGGACCATCCTACCTCTCACATTGTTTGACGTAATAACCACTTCAATGGAATATAAAGTAGAAGAAGAAACAAATGTCAAGAGAAATATAATGTTAAGAGCTTCATTAGCTCAGTTGGCTAGAACCCAGTGGAAATGACCCCGAGAGCATAGGGCCAGAGATGTGATTGTTTCCTGGGCCTATTTGCCTCAACACACCTTCCCTGTGACTCTGCTTAGGGGTGGATGGTAGTGCTCAGTCGTGTCCAACTCTTTGTGACCCCATGACTGTAGCCCACCAGGATCCTTTGTCCATGGGATTTCCCAGGCAGGAATACTGGAATGGGTTGCCATTTCCTCTTCCAGGTCCCGACCCAGGGATTAAAACCACATCTCCTGCATTGGCAGGTGGATTCTTTACCACGGCACCACTTGGGAAGGCCCATTAACCCCTCACAAATCATTCCTTTTGAGCATGAGGGAAACAGCATGGGCAAATCAGTAAAATAAATTCTCCCTGAAAGGAATAGGGTAGAAATCTGCATTATCCATCTCATTATCAGGTATTTCACTAAAGAACTGTCCTTCAGATAAAAGAAACAGGGTACAAAATACAGCACTTGCCTAACTCATCTCCATTCCCATACATGCTGAATACACATAACCAGGAAAATCTCATGGTTGTGGATACTTGGGCAATTCTGCTCCCACCAATTGAGTTATACATTCACCTAAAGCCAGAATTATTAATTATTCACAAGCTTGCTGCTGCCAGCTCTACTTTGCATATTACATAAGATGGTGATCATAGTATATATGTGCAAAGAGAAAAAAAAGAGATTTATTTCCATGAAAATTAAATTGCAATTCAATAAAGATAAATTACTTTTTAAAAGTTTTCTTTTAAATAAAATAAAAAAGGTGTCAAATTAGATGTGGGTGAAACAGTCATAAAAGATTGGTTGAGAACAGGAGTCAGAAACATTAAGAAGGACTCCACACTCAAATTTCATAACAAGTGTTTTTTAATTGCTCTTTTACTTCAAAGAAACCAAAACTGGAAATCATAGAGAATGCATTATGCTGTGGTTTTAGTGAAAGACAAAACCAGTAGTATGCCAGAGCCAGCTGGGACTGGCTCACAAGAGCCAATTATCAAGTTTTCAGGAATTTGGTGGGCCTATTGTTAAACATTGCCATCATTAATAATGAAGTGATACAAACTTAGATTTAAATAAATTACATTTTAAAACAAACTTATTAAATACTGAAGATTAGTCATTTCCTAAATGTTTTACACTTTACAGTTATCTATATTCTTCAGGTTATTTACACATACTCTTGTTGTAGAGTGGAAATATAGTATAATGCTCTACCACTACACATTTCTTTTCAATTCTACTTTCAGTGCCGTGGTAGTAGCTTAAAAGTGAACACAACTGGAGTATTTACACCACAGAAAGCATCAACACAATAGTCAGGGCTATTATTTTTCAGAGAGTTGGTTGTTAAATGTATATCAGCATACCGCTAAACAGAAGTGAAATCGAGTAAGTGGAAGCATATTCAAAGAAAAATCCTTGTCCATAAAGCAGAAGGCTAACAAATGAACACACACATATTAACAAGTCTTAAGTTAAAAATGCTTCAATGTGTGTGTACATACATGTATGTGTATTTATATCAATAAATACACATACACACACACTTATATATTTTTTCCCTACCTTAATTTTTTTTAATTAACCTACTACTATTTGCATCAATGACTCAATGGACATGAATTTGAGCAAACTCTGGGAGATAGTGGAGGACAGAGGAGCCTGACATGCTACAGTCCATGGGGTCGCAAAGAATCAGACTCGACTTAGTGACTGAACAACAACAACTATTGGTCCTGATTCAGATTAGGGCTTCTACCAGAGCCAATGAAACAGCAGAACAAATTTTTATAACTTTTTGGAAAGTAGTTTGGCAACATTTATTGAAAGATTTGAAAATCCATATTCTTTCACCCCAAAACTTCACTTCTTTAATGTAAGAAAATTATAAAGGATACAGTCAAATAGGTAACAAAATGCTCATCATATTGTTTAAAATAAAAATACACAAATACATAAATAAATAAACAACCTAAATGTGCAGCAGTGGGGAAAAGATTAAATAAATCATAATACCTGTATATAGTAAAGCATGATATAACAAGCAAAATCATGTTTCAAAGAACATTTAATGAGTAGGAAGAAATCCACCAAATATTAATACTGGTTATCAGTGGATGGTGGGACTTAAATTGATTCAATGTTTTATACAAGTAATGCACATGCATTATTGAAATGTTAGAAAATAGAGATAAATAAAAATATGAAGCTAATGATCATTCATAACTCCACAAAACAAAAACAACTATTTTAAATCTCTTGGTTTTCTTCTTGAAAGTTTTTTTGCTTATATGCATATGCACACATTTTTAATCCAAAGTGGTATTATAGGGTGCATATTATTTTGTAATTTTTTTCATAATAAATCTTAAAATATTCCTGGATAACTTTTACTTTATTTTCTTATTTACAATTTTCTGCATTTTTCAAACCTCTTTTTAAAATAAAGAGCATAAAATAGCTTATCTCCTAAGATGATCCCCAGAGAACTATGCCTGTGAATCTTGGCTGGCTGGGTAACTGTTTCTAACCAAAGAATAAAGCAGTAGAGGCAGTGTTCAAATTACAAAGTCTAAGATTTAGAAAGTCCTAAAAGCTTCCATTTTTGTGCTTTTGGGAGCCCTGAGCCACCATGTAGAAAACTCATGGAGAAACTGAAAAAGAGATCACAAATGGAGAGAAAAACCAAGATTACATGGAGAGAAGAGGCTCAACTTTGTCAGTGTCCTAGGTGAGTCCAGCCTTCCAGCGACGCCTTCCAAGGCATGGAAGTGGAGCTATCTAGGATTCTCTAACCCAGTGAAGCCTAAGATGACTGCAGTCTCAGTACATGAAACAGAACAAACATCCATTTGAGGCCAAATTATTCACAAAAAGGTGATAAATAAAATGTTGCTGTTTAAGGCACTAGGCTTGGGGGTTGTGACAAACAAGAAATAACCAAAACAGAACATGTGTTATTCATATAATATGAAAAAACAACATTATTTTTAAAGGCATTATAATGCACTTGTACATGCATTTTTGCATGCACATACACACAAACACACAATACACACAACTTATTTCCTGCTTGAAAATCTAATTGCTCCTGTCCAGTACATACTCCATTCTCTCTCACGTGCACCAAATTTCACAGTTCAGATGCAATCTGTGTAAAAAAAAGATAAATTTCTGACATTATAAATTATCTATTGAATGTCAATTTAAAACCCACAAAGACTGATGTGGATATTTCTTTTTATATAAGGAAACTGAGACCGATTGAGAATAAGTGACTATTCTAGGGTTACCCAGTCCTGTGCCCCCTGCTGCATTTTCCAAATTTGCTGGCATATTGAGTGCAGCACTTTCACAGCATCATCTTTTAGGATTTGAAATAGCTCAATTGGAATTCCATCACCTCCACAAGCTTTGTTCATGGTGATGCTTCCTAAGGCCCACTTGACTTTGCATTCCAGGATGTCTGGCTCTAGGTAAGTGAGCACAACATCGTGGTTATCCGGGTCATGAAGATCTTTTTTGTATTGTTCTTCTGTGTATTCTTACCACCTTTTCTTTATAGCTTCTGCTTCTGTTAGGTCCATACCACTTCTGTCCTTTATTGCGCCCATCTTTGCATGAAAGTTTCCCTTGTTATCTCTAATTTTCTTGAAGAGATCGCTAGTCTTTCCCATTGTATTGTTTTCCTCTATTTCTTTGCATTGATCAATGAGGAAGGCTTTCTTATCTCTCCTTGCTATTCTTTGGAAATCTGCATTCAAATGGGTATATCTTTCCTTTTCTCCTGTGCCTTTTTTTTTATTTTTTTTTCATTTATTTGTATTAGTTGGAGGCTAATTACTATACATTATTGTAGTGGTTTTTGTCATACATTGACATGAATCAGCCATGGATTTACATGTATTCCCCATCCCGATCCCCCCTCCCACCTCCCTCTCTACCCGATCCCTCTGGGTCTTCCCAGTGCACCAGGCCTGAGCACTTGCTCATGCATCCAACCTGGGTTGGTGATCTGTTTCACCCTAGATAATATACATGTTTTGATGCTGTTCTCTCGAAACATCCCACCCTCGCCTTCTCCCACAGAGTCCAAAAGTCTGTTCTATACATCTGTGTCTCTTTTTCTGTTTTGCATATAGGGTTATCGTTACCATCTTTCTAAATTCCATATATATGCGTTAGTATACTGTATTGGTCTTTATCTTTCTGGCTTACTTCACTCTGTATAATGGGCTCCAGTTTCATCCATCTCATTAGAACTGATTCAAATGAATTCTTTTAAATGGCTGAGTAATATTCCATGGTGTATATGTACCACAGCTTTCTTATCCATTCGTCTGCTGATGGGCATCTAGGTTGCTTCCATGTCCTGGCTATTATAAACAGTGCTGTGATGAACATTGGGGTGCACGTGTCTCTTTCAGATCTGGTTTCCTCGGTGTGTATGCCCAGAAGTGGTATTGCTGGGTCATGTGGCAGTTCTATTTCCAGTTTTTTAAGATTCTCTTCTTTTCTCAGCTATTTGTAAGGCCTCCTCAAACAACCATTTTGCCTTTTTACATTTCTTTTTCTTGGGGATGGTCTTGATCACTGTCACAAACCTCTATCAGTGTCACAAACCTCCATCTACAGTTAGTCAGGCACTGTCTATTAGATCTAATCCCTTGAATCTATTTGTCATTTCAACTGTATAATTGTAAGGAATTTGATTTAGGTCATACCTGGATGGTTAAGTGGTTTTCCCTACTTTCTTCAATTTAAGTCTGAATTTGGCAATAAGGACGTTCAAACTACCACACAATTACACTCATCTCACACGCTAGCAAAGTAATGCTCAAAATTCTCCAAGCCAGGCTTCAACAGCATCTGAACTGTACTGTTTGAGGTGTTCAAGCTGGATTTAGAAAAAGCAGAGGAACCAGAGATCAAATTGCCAACATCCACTGGATCACAGAAAAAACAAAAGAGTTCCAGAAAAACATCTATTTCTGCTTTATTGACTATGACAAAGCCTTTGACTGTGTGGATCACAATAAACTGTGGAAAATTCTGAAAGAGATGGGAATACCAGACCACCTTAACTGTCTCCTGAGAAATCTATATACAGGTCAAAAAGCAACAGTTAGAACCAGACATGGAACAACAGACTGGTTCTAAATCAGGAAAGGAGTACCTCAAGGCTGTATATTGTCACCCTGCTTATTTAACTACATCATGCAAAATGCCAAGCTGGATGAAGCACAAGCTGGAATCAAGATTGCCAGGAGAAATATCGATAACATCAGATACGCAGATAACACCACCCTTACAGCAGAAAGCGAAGAAGAACTAAAGAGCTTCTTGATGAATGTGAAAGAGAAGAGTGAAAAAGTGGCTTAAAACTTAACATTCAAAAAACTAAGATCACGGCATCAGGTCCCATCACTTCATGGCAAATAGATGGGGCAATAGTGACAGACTTTATTTTCTTGGGTTCCAAAATCATTGCTGATGGTGACTGCAACCATGAAATTAAAAGACATTTGCTCCTTGGAAGAAAAGCTATGACCAATCTAAACAGCATATTAAAAAACAGAGACATTACTTTGCCCACAAAGGTCCATGTAGTCAAAGCTATGGTTTTTCCAGTAGTCATGTATGGAAGTGAGAGTTGGACTATAAAGAAAGCTGAGCACTAAAGAATTGATGCTTTTGAACTGTGGTGTTGGAGAAGACGCTTGAGAGTCCCTTGGACTGCAAGGAGATCCAACCAGTCAATCCTAAAGAAATCCGTCCTAAATATTCATTGGAAGGACTGACACTGAAGCTGAAACTCCAATACTTTGGCCACTTGATGCAAAGAACTGACTCATTTGAAAAGACCCTGATGCTGGGAAAGATTGAAGGCAGGACTAGAAGGGGATGACAGAGGATAAGATGGTTAGATGGCATCACCAACTTAATGGACATGAGTTTGAGCAAACTCCAGGAGTTGGTGATGGACAGGGAAGCCTGGTGTGCAGCAGTCTACTGAGTTGCAAAGAGTCAGACACGACTGAGTGACTGAACTGAACTAATGTTACCCAAGTCACATGGGTAGTTAACAGCTAAGTTAGCACTGGTTCCCAGGTCAATGGGCTTCCCAGGTGGCACTAGTGGTAAAGAACCCACCTACCAATGCAGAAGTCATAAGAGACATGGGTTCGATCCCTGGGTTGGGAAGATCCCCTGGAGGAGAGCATGGCAACCCACTCCAGTATTCTTGCCTGGAGAATCCTATGGACAAGGGACAGTCCATAGGGTTGCACAAAGTCGGACACAACTGAAGTGACTTAGCACACACACACTGAGGTCAACACCCCTTCCTCTGCAATACAGTTTCTTTCAAAATAGTGGAATTAAAAATACTTATCTACCAGAAGACATATGTAGTCCCTGTGCTGTGTGCTGTGCTTAGTCGTTCAGTTGTGTCCGACTCTTTGTGACCCCATGCACCATAGCCTACCAAGCTCTTCTGTCCACAGGGATTCTCCAGGCAAGAATACTAGAGTGGGTTGCCATGCCCTCCTCAAGGGATCTTCCCAACCCAGAGATCGAACCCAGGCTTCCCGCATTGCAGGCAGATTCTTTACTGTCTGAGCCACCACGGAAGCCCATGTAGTCCCTACTTAACTAAAAATAAGAATCAAAATTTTACAAAACAGCCAGGTCTTCAGGGATTTCTAGGCTGAGAGATTTGGGTAGGTCAGAGAAGTTCAGATAGGTTGCAAAAAATAAGGATAATAAAAAAAAATCTAAGGATAAGCACTGAAACTATTATTGCTTGGAATGAAGGCCACAGGACAGAGAATCTACTTGCTTATCCACCTAGCACTAGTCATTTAAAATTATGAGCCAGCCATGCCCACGTGAACACGGTCAGAGGTGACATGAAGAATGCCAAAAGCTGAGGGGGTGCAGAAGATACTGGAAAGAGAGAAAAGGAAAAATAAGAAAATTAAAATAAGAAAAAAATATATATATATATAATGAACTAATCCCTACTTCTTCATGTCCTGTGAACCATGACATACTAAAGAAATACTTCTAAGGAAAGGGAGACTGATTCACCAACAGGTGACCTATGAACCACAGTAAGACAGCTCTTTCTTTGTATAGCTTCATACTAACCTAGCAAGGCACTACAGAGCTAGAAGGTACCAAATTCTAACTTTCCCTCTGCTTTTCTTCCCAGGGGCAATATCTAATGTTAATGTTTTAAATAAGCAATATGCCCTTTACAGGACACAACTAGAGAAAAAAAGGCCATTCCAATTTTCTTAGTTCTTCTGTACCGAGAAATCTAGTCATTTCATTATGTAGGTCTGGGAAGGTCAAAAGACACACTGGTTGGTAATAATTCTTTTCCTCTGTCCTCAAAATGAGATTGTCACCGTGATCACTGATCTATATGGCCACCAAGAAGAGGGCTAAGAAGGTCAGCAGTGTCAAAGGCAGAACATTCACAAAATGTTTAGATTTGAAAAGAGCTCTCTGGCTTCCGAAAGCCATCAGAGATGAATACCAAACTTGGTAGACACATGCACGCTTCACTGATGCCAACGTACTGACTTCATCATGGGGAGCTTTCCTTGCTGCAGTAACAGCAGATGCCCATACCGTAGAGCCTGCACCATATCCACAATAAGCTGGGGAAAATCATATTTTTTTTAGGATAGCGAAATTCAAGCTATTTCCTTCATTTTCTCAGTGCAATGAGTCTATTAAGCTTCCACAAAGTACCCAATAAAATCATGTAACACAAATGCTATGCCCTTATCAGACTGCCGAAGGGAAGATTCTAAGCCTCCTTTGGAATCCTGATAATCAGATGGCAGGTGTGATCTGTAGTTTTCCCACCTTTGCTGACCTTTCCCTGTGGGCCGAATTTGTGCGGGAGCTCCAGTCCAAGGATCCTTAAACGGTACTTACATGGACCACTATTTTGTCCTGTCCGATGTTTTTCAGACTTGTCAGAGCAAAGCGCTTCCTAATCTCACCTGCTTGTGCATGGTTCCTATTAATAAGAGAGAATTTGCACTTAGCCTAAGAGTTCCAAATATAGGGTACAATGAGGTGATTGATTATACAAAGACCTAATTAAACTCGGTGACATCTTCCAGCCTTCTCTCCTGGGGCGGGGTGGGGGGTGGGGAGAAAAAAACAATTGCTTTAACATCGTGTGCTACCCCTCCCTCTTTTGAAAGGGACTCTGAGTTTTATCTTTCCAGGTCGTTTATTTCCATACAGATCCTTGACTTTCTTACTTTCTTCCTTAAGAAACAAGGTGAGTTTTCTAAGAGCCTTCTGAATAACATCAGAAAAACCCAGAGATGGTTTGCCTGTGTCCTCTCACACACATAAACTAGCATAGGAAAAAGAGGCTTCTCTTCAAGAAAGGAGTCTCACTTCCCAGAAACCAAAAGGATTCAAGGTTCAGAATCTGCTGCATGAATATACTTCAGTGAGAATGCAAAATGTTTACATTCTCATTATTTGTGAACACTGTAAGAGGCGTGATGAGGGCATTGTACTGCCAGAGTCTCACTTTCTATATGGACAGGTGAAAGTAATCAAAGACTGCACTCTCTATGCCATATCTAGTTGACTCAGTTTCTCCTTTAAGAAGACATAAAACAAGGTCCTACTATATAGCATAGGAAACTACATTCAATATCCTATACTAAACCATAATAAAAAGGAATATGAAAAATATATATATTGATAACTGAATCACTTTGCTGTAAAACAGAAATTAATATAACATTGTAAATCAACTATACTTCAATAAAATAAATTTTTAAGACTAAGTAAAATACAAGAAGAAATTATTTGTTTTCCCTTTATCCCATAGCAAGAGTTTCATCATAAAATTGTAGAATTTAGAGTTTGAAGAGCCATTGGAGCCTCTAAGCACAGATAAAACCTTATAAAATCTTCCCCTAAATTCTCTTAACAAAAAAAAAAAAAAAAAAAACCTTGCTATTTTCATTATTTCTTTGAAAAATTACATGATCTTCTGAGGGACTTGCAATGACAACCCTAGAAGGGCAAAAATGCTGTTTACACATAGGACAAGTATAGCAAGAAATAGAATACAAACACCCTTGCAGTATACTTGAGTGCTGACCTGAAGGGCTGCATTTATGAGAGAGGGCAATGATATATGTACTAGATTTGTAAAAATGAACCCATCATCAAAAGCTCCAGGGTGTGTGTATTTGTAAAACACTAAAACATGACCAAAAAAGTTTTAAAAGGAACATGTAAGGCTTAATTCCAAACCTAATAAAGCGCTAACTCTACATTTTCAGAGAAACAGGAAGAGTACTTCCCTGGCTTTTTAGAGCCATTCTCAACTGTGGAATTATGATACATCATTATATCTCAAATCAGTTTTGAGGCGTGCTGCAGGTAATATGTTCCAATAATATTTTTAAGAGGAAAGTCTGTAAGTGATTTGCTTAGCCAATTCATAATTATCCTCATTCACTTTCTTTCCAATATGCTTTCTTGAATAGAAAAGTTGGGTGAGGTGAGGTTACAACTTCTTACCAGAGGGTTTTCCCTTGTACACAAGAATCAATTCATTTATTCATTCACTTAACAAATGCTTTTTAAGTTTCTATAATGTTCCTGGAAGTATGCCAGGTACTATATATACAAAGATAGCCTTTGGCCATTGGAGAGCCCATAGGTGTGGTGTGGGAGACAGAGATGTAAAAGAATAAGTGCAATCCAAAGGGATGAATGCTAACACAAGTAAATGCAAAGTGAAAAAGAAATACTGGAAAGAAAACTTTTTTCTGGATGAGTCAAGGAAGACTCCACACAATTAGGTTAGTTGAGATACGTCTCACAGGATTACTAGGAGTTTACTCAGACAGAGAAAGAGGGAGATGACACAGACAATAACCTAAATGTCAATCACCAGATGAATGGACAAAGATGATACTTATTCTTCCAATAAAGAAGATGTGGATGATATGGGCTTCTCAGGTGGCACAGTGGCAAAGAATCTGCCTGCCAGTGCAGTAGACCCGGGTTGGATCCCTGGGTCGGGAAGATCCCCTGGAGAAGGAAATAGCAACCCACTACAGTATCCTTGCCTGTAAAATTGCATGGACAGAGGAGCCTGGCAGGCTACAGTCCATGGAGTCGCAAAGAGTAGGACACAACTGAGCAACTGAGCAGTGAGAGCACTGATATATATATATATATATATACACACACACACACACATATATGTGTATATATATATATATATATATAACTGCAAAAATGACTGCATGTTTTTTAGCTTGGGTGATTTAATCGGCACTGATATTGTTAGCTTAAGAAAGCGAATGCAGAAAGAAGAAGTTTCATGGAGAGAAGATAAGGAGTTTCGTCCTGGACATTTTAGATCTGAAATGTCAATGGGTCATTCAGGCAGAGCCATTCAGGAGAGAGATGCAATCAGATTTCACAAAAAAAGTCTGGGTGACCAATACAGATAGAGACTCATTGATGTATAGGTTGCAGCTAAAATTGTAGGACTGGGTGAGATCACCCCCATCCCCTCCAAAAAAAGGTGAAAACAGAAAGGAATCTCAGCCAGAACTCCAAAAAGCACCAAGCCTTGTAGGGGAAGGGGGATAGAGGGGTGGAGAAAGCAGAGATAAAGGTGGCACTGGACAGAAAGAAACAAAAAGAGATATCGTGCTTCAGACAGAGTTTTAAGGAGGAAATTGTCAACAATATTGCATATCAAAGAAAATTAAAACGAGCACTGGATTTAGCAAACAAAGAGTTATGAAAGGCTATTAGAGTAGTTTCAATAGCATGATGGAAGCCAGAAATCCATTAGGCCAGATCTGAAGATCAGACAAGAGGATTTAAAAGGTAAGATCAAAAAAAGAAGATATATATATATATATATAACTCACTTTGCTGTACACCTGAAATTAACACAATATTGTAAACCAACTATACTTCAATTAAAAAAAATGATAAAACACTGGTGGCTCTAGTGGTAAAAATCCTCCTGCAAACGCAGGAGATATGGGTTCCATCTCTGGGTTGGGAAGATTCCCCTGGAGTAGGAAATGGCAACCCACTCCAGTACTCTTGCATGGAGAATTTCATGGACAAAGGAGCCTGACCGGCTACAGTCCACGGGGTCACAAAGAGTCGGACGTGGCTAAAGCGACTAAGCACCTTCCATAGAAACAATTGTTCCTTCCATTTTCGTCTGGAGGGTGGTCACAAACATGTTAATGAAGGCGGAGAGGTGCAGGAAAAGGAAAGAAGCTTGAGTTTTCACTACGATCCTTTGTGACAGTTATTAAGCTGCAAGTATTAAGTTATAGCCTCTCATACTCACCTTCTTGTTCTCCTTCGATGCCTTCGGATGCCGCTCCGGCTGGCACTGTAAACCACGGTCACGCTGCTTCGTTTGCCGCTGATGCCACGCTAGACGCTGAGACTAGAGGGCGCTCGAGGAAGGCTGGGAGGCTGCCGGGAGAGAAGGCAAGACTCCTTCCGGCTTGCTTCCTGTCCAAACCTTTCTCAAAATGGCCCTTCACCGAGGCTGCTGCGTCCCCTCCTTCATAATCTCGGTGCCAGCTCTGTATGGACCCTGCTCCAAGATGCCAGGTTCTGAGAACCCAGATCTTCTCCTTCTGTTCTCTGTGCCCTAAGAGTGATAAGTAACTACTTCCCGAGATAGGGAGCAACAGGGAAGGAACACTTTTAGAGAAAACTCCAGCATTGGGTTCGGAACAAGATAGTGATACCTTTGAGATTAATATTGTACTTACAATGCTCTAATGCTCCAGGTGCGTTTGATTCCTCATTTATTCAACTGACCTCATAATAGATATATATCTATATAGATATAGATGACTAGTCTGTCATGGATAAGAAACTACCCACTGTGTTGTGAGATTTTGTTTTCTCTTTAGAGATACCACTGGAATGAACAAGCAGATTTGTGCTGGTACTTGTACTGTTTCCAACTGTTTATCTGACCTTGAACAAGTCCTCTTCCTTCTCTCAAGATTAGTTCACATATTTTGAAAACGTTGACGTTCATTGTCCTTTGATGGTCGCCCTGAAAAATCATTACTGCTGTTCGTGACAGAAGGTAGAGAAATAGGGGAATCAGCAAGAGAGTTGGAAGTGGGGGGAACTTACATGACTACTTCTAAGAGTGAAAGTTGGTATCTTGTAGAAAAGGCACTTTGCTGAAATGTTAAGTCACTTTTGGCTTGAGAGGTAAGACAACACAGTGGTTAAGAACACTGAGATGTCAGACCAACTTGTTATATTCTTTTTAGACTGACTTTTCAATCCTGTGTCTACCATGTCTTGGTTCTGAGGTGATAAGTTCATCATTTAAGCTTTCTCATTCTTAGCTTCATCATCTTTACAGTCAGTATACACCTCTTTTGTAAAAAGGATGTCTGTGGTTGCTGGATATGAAGCAGTCAGAACAACTGCATGCAGGATAAGGAGCTTTAGCTGTTTATTGACACTACCTTAGAAAAGCTACACTTCCATGGCTCCATGCGGAAAGATATGTTGCAGTCTGAACAGGGACTCACAGAGAGATACTATTATTTTTAGATTATTTGATATTCTTCTGGTATTGAGGGATGTGTCAAAACCTTTCTTACCCATTGGTGGATTCATTTGGAAAGAACAAAATGTTTCTGGATTCTATCAAATTATATATAGTAAAAGAAAAACTCTTGATGAATACTGAGTTAATATATTTGCTTTCCTCACAACTGTATTAAAAGGAAAGCACCTTATGGATTTTTTTAAGTTGATGGTATATACTCCACAGATGTCAAGGGGAAAAAGAAAAGGATGGTACATCAGGCTCTATACCAAATATAAGAAACTATATTCATAGATGCATGAGTGATGTTTTTTCCATTACAGGGTTCATTTTCATAGAATACTGTGGCACACAGACCAATTTTCCCCCTGAAGATATTGCATTTCTTAGCATTTCTTAGCATCCAGTGAAACTGGATGGAAAAAATTAAGAGCAAGACCATCTTTCTGACATAAAGAAGACAATTGTTTAAACTCCCCATGCTTACTTTCTAAATATTATTCTGCTGTGCTAGCTTATCTCTGGGCCTTAAAATAGAATTTTGCAAGCACCACTTATATCTTAATGTCAGTCCTTTACTACAAAACAAATGAGAATTAAACATGCAGTCCTTGGGTTTGAAAACTTCAGGATAGACTTCTAAGACCCAAAGTAGGTTCATGGTTCATACATAGGTTCTCCATCCATCCTACACCTACATAGTCACTCTCACAAGCAAATTTTTTCCCTATCATTGAAAAATTTAAATAATGCATCTGCTTCTAGGTCCTGAAGGTGCCAGGTTATAAATTAGGCTTCTTTGGCAATTGCATTAACTTTTTCAGATCACACAGATTATTATTTAAGTGTCTGGTTCATCAAAGATAATATGTTATATAAGGAAAGGAGTAGGAGGAAAGAGGTGGTAGAAACAGTATTTGAACCAGTTTTCAAATATATCTGCTTTGAATGACTAATGTGATGTTCCAAGGTTGAATTTTGCCATTTCTTAAATGCTTTGCTCTAACAACATATTTACAACCTATACTCAAAGTGAAAAGTTGAAAATGTGGAGGATATGAGACAGCAACAAATCTTTATTTCAAAACTTTTATGCAGGCTTTTAAGAACCAGCCTTAAAGTTAAATGCTAGCTCTTGCATATTCTAGGTGGAATAATAAATAGGTTTTCATGTTCTGTGCTAAAAAAGAAAAAAGATCTGTGATTTTAGTCATCAAAGAGAAATCCTGTGGTGATATATTTAACTGTAACAGTTTGGGCATAGGCTTTTGCATTTCCATTGTCTATATTGGCCAAATGAATAATGTTTCTTTGTTTTTTAAAGAAAACATAATCATAGTAAACAGTATGTTTTTTTTTTTCCCTAAGATGAAAGACTTTAATACCTATCCTCTTTTTTACAAACATTTATAGTTGTCAAAATGCTCTCCCTTATATTTCACATACAGTTGAACTTCCTAATATTCCCAGTATGATAGATAACAGAGGATTCTTCCCCTTTTATAGATGACCTGAGCCTCAGAGAGACTGTGAATAACTTGCCCAAGGTCATGTGATATATCTATTTACTATTAGTTGATTACAAGTAAAATAAACTCAAATTGACTTAAGGAATAAACAAGTTGTTCATTGACTCATGTAACTCAAAGTCTGAGGGAGTAGAGGATGAAGAAGGAATAGGGTGAAATGCCTTTGCCTATAGCCACATCCAGGCTTCCCAGGTGGCTCTGTTGGTAAAGAACCTACTTGCCAATGCAGGAGACACAGGACATGTGGGTTCAATCCCTGGGTCAGAAAGATCTGCTGGAGGAAGGCATGGCAACCCACTCCAGTATTCTTGCCTGGAGAATCCCTAGACAGAGGAGCCTGGCGGGCTACAGTCCATAGGGTTGCAAAGAGTCAGACACAACTGAAACAGCTTAGCACAAATACAGGCATAGCCAGATCCAGAGGCTGAATTATGTCATCACGTCTCATTCACTTATCTCCGTCACTGAGCTCTGCTATTCTCCGCATTGGCTTTGTTCTTAGACAAGCTTGATCCTGGTTATAATAGGTGACTGACAGTTATTAGTTTCAGTCATACATCCCATTCTCTCAACAGACAGTGGGTTTCATTTTTCCCAGTTGAGTCTCATCAGTGTGGCATTAGCCAGAGAGAAGGGATATGGAGATTGGCGAGACCTATGTCCCATGCCTTCCTTTGGAAGTGCAGGGGAGGATAGGGAGGATTGTTAGCCATACCTCAAGCCCCATGGAATAATAACAGGAAAGAAGTAGTTTGCTACAAGGAAAATCAGCTGACCAGAAAGAAAAAAAAAATATGTTGAGCAAGCCACAGAACTACACACAGCTATTAAATAGAACAGCAAGGATCCAAAGTGAAGTTCAGTGAAATTCAAAGCATTCCCTCTTTCCACTCTATTATGCTGCCTCCATATATCATATGACAAATATTACTCAGTACACTATTTGCTCAGTATACTTATAACTCAAAAATGATCATAAGATCTATTAGTGCTCCAACAGAAACTCGCTACACTGGATATAAATAGTGATAATGAGAATGATGAGCATATGTCAAAAATTAGCACATCAAAAATTAACACTAAAGAGTCAATGAGTCTAAATTTCAGAGAAATTGCCAAGACAAAGGTTGAGATAGCTCTTATTAGAAACAACTTTCTCTGATGCTTCCCCAGCTACATCCACCCCTCACCTCACTCTAATTCTTCACCAGTCCAAGTCAAGAACTGTTTATGTTAGGTTCAAAAGAGAATAAAAAATGAACAGTATCTAGATCCTGTCACCAAGTAATTTGAAATTTAGTAGGAGTTAGAAGGTAAGATGAGGAATTAAGTGACCTTACAAATAGCTACAATATAAGATACATTATAAGTTTATATGAGTTCCCAAATGCTATGGGAATTAACAGAAGAGAGAAAATCTCCCTGGTGGGAAGAAATAGGACAGACTTTATGGAGGAGGTGCTGGCATGGGAAATAGGTCTTTAAAGGGGGGATAAGGTTTTGACACACATCAGGGTAGAGGTGGAGTTAGTATCATGGGAAGAGGAATAGAGACAGGAAGCACATAGCATGATCAGGAAACAGTTCCTAGTTGAATTGGCAAGGGTATGTATAACTGGAAACAAGCCTGGAAATACTTGGAGCCTTATTTGTGAATTCCTTTCAGTGCTAAGCCACTGAGTCTATATATTAATTGTGTAGGCATTAGGGAACCATTGAGAATTTTTGAGCAGGGTAATAACAGAATTATATCTCGACTTGACAAGGATGAATCTGGAAATGACAATAGAATGAAGTTTTCTGACTTTCATTCCAAATTAGACTGAACTGCCTAATTTCACATTTAATTTGGCAGGATGCTCTCCAAAACAAAAGACTCCTAAACTCCCAGCCTCCTGACAAAGGTTCAAATCCCTTTGTCCCCTGGATCCTTCTGTTTTTAAATCTCAGCTACGTCTTGAATAACCTCAGACTGATTTTCTCCCATGTTTCCTAAAGTGGTCAGATCTTTCCAATTCACTGTAAGTTCACTATCCAAGACCTGACATAGAAAATGCTCCCCTCTAGTTTTGTATTGTTTTTACAAAATCTGCATTGAAATCCTAGTGTTAGTCGCTCAGTCATGTCGGACTCTTTGCGACCCCATGGAGCCCTGCCAGGCTCCTCCTTTCAAGGGATTTTCCAGGCAAGGATACTGGAGTGGGTTGCCATTTCCTTCTCCAGAGGATCTTCCCGATCCAGGGATTGAACCCAGGTCTCCTGCATTGCAGGCAGATTCTTTACCATCTGACCCATGAGGGAAGCTGCTGCTGCTGCTAAATCGCTTCAGTCGTGTCCGACTCTGTGTGACCCCATAGATGGCAGTCCATGACATTTAAATCCTAGGCAATTATTAAGACCCAGATAACAACTCCCCTTCTGTATGAAGCATTCCCACATCAGCTCAGTTTACAAGTACATTTCCTTCCTTTTAAATCCCACAATATTTATTAGCAGCGTCACTGTTTTGGAAATTACCATATATTGCATATATAATTTGGTTGTTCCCAGTTGTAAATTCCTTGAGAATAGATATATTGAACAACCAACCTCTGTTAATTGAGCACCTACCGTGTACAAGATACCATTAGATACTGCAGGGAATATCAGAAACAAAATAAAGCAAACAAGATAACGCAAGTTTCCTCCCTTGAAACAGACTTTATTTTATTGAGACGTATAATACATTAGTGTGTGTTGTTAATCTTGATTGACTGAAAAATCAGTGTCAACTGCTGTGAACTCCCTAAGCTTTCTGCCCCTTCACTTCAAAGTTTCTCTGAAGCTATATGTACTCTCTCACCCTTCTCTCCAGTCTCGGAGGAGAGAGAATCTTCCTTTAAAACTTAACACTAGCAACTGTGATCTTGGCCACATCTCTTTCAATATGCTCCAGGCTCTTGGCCTCCGAATTATCCATTAATATTTCAAGCGTTTTGCAAACATTTTCATTTTCCTCCTTTCACCTCTCCCACTATCCCTGCACTTCTCTTAGGCTGCACCCAAATCCAGCTTCCCACATGTCTCCACTAGTCTGGAAAAGACCGTTGCTTGAACTTGCTAATTCTACCCTTCATTCTACTTTTTAAGGATTTTTTAAAAATTGAAGTTTAGTTGATTTACAATATCATATTAGTTTCAGGGGTACAGCACAGTGATTCAATATTTTTCTAGATTGTACTCCATTTAAAGTTGTTACAAAATAATGGCTATAATTCCCTGTGCTGTACAATATATCCTTTTCTGCTCATCTATTTTATATATAGTAGTTTGTATCTCTTAATCGCCTACCTCTATATAGCCCCTCCCCCTTACCTTTCCCCACTGGTAACCACTAGTTTGTTTTCTACATCTATGAGTTGGTTTCTGTTTTCCTATATACATTAATTTGTTTTATTTTTTAGATTCCACATATGAGGAATAACATACAGTATTTGTCTTTTCTGACTTATTTCACTAAGCATAATACTGTCTAGGTCCATCCACATTCTTGCAAAAGGCAAAATTTCATTCCTTTTTATGGCTGAGTAATATTCCATTGTATGTGAATTATATCTATATATATTTACACCACATCTTCATTTTCCATTCGTCTGTTGATGGACACTTAGGATGCTTTCATATCTTGGCTGTTATAAATAGAGCTGCTATGAACATTGCAGGGTGTGTGTCTTTTTGAATTAGTGGTTTCAGTTTTTCTGGATATATGCCCAGGAGTGGAATCACTAGATGATATGGTAGTTCTAATTTTAGTTTTTTGAGGAACCTCTATACTGTTCTCCATAGTGACTGTACCAATTTACATTCCCACCAACAGTGCACAAGGGTTCCCTTCTCTCCACATCCTCTCCAACATTTGTTATTTGTGTTCCTTTTGATGATAACCATCCATTGTTTTGATTTGCATTTCTTTAATAATTAGCAATGTTGAGCATCTTTTTATGTGTCTGTTAGCCATCTGTGTGTATTCTTTGAAAAAATGTCTAGTCTGTTCTTCTGCCCATTTTAAAACCCATCATTTTATTTTATCCTTCCACTGACTAATATATTCTTAGAAGTGTGGTTTCTACTCAATTACCTATAGCTGCATTGTTCTCTATGGAAGTTACCCTTTCAAAATGGTTTCCTTCTATGAAATCTATAGACATTTTCTTCAGACTTCATTCCTCCTCACAATCTTTTCAGCATTTAACAATGTTGACCAGACTCTTTGGTGAACCATTCTCTTTCATGGATTTCCATGACACTTTCCTGCTTCTCTGAACACTCCTCTTCCCCTTGGCTGGGTCCTCTCTCTCCCATCATATCCTAACAAGAAGCATTCCCTAAGACTCAGCCCTCAGCTTCTTATTTCTGTGTTTGTTCTCTCTTCTTCTGAGAAGGCCTGTTTTTGATGCTTTAACTATCTGTATTTTATAGTCCAAAGGAATATAGATCATTTTATTGTCTACAGTTAAAACCTTTCAATAACTTCCTACTCCAAGAAGAATAAAATATCAAGTTTTTTTCTATGTGGCTTTCAAGATCCCCATGATCTGACTTCTGCCGTCCTCTCCAGCTTCATACTGTGCCACTGTGTACCTTGCTCAGTAGCTCCAAGTCACACTGTTTTCTGGCCATGCTACATGACATGCTGGATCATGTTTGATCCCAGACCAGGGATCAAATCCATGCCCCCTGCATTGGGAGCACGGAGTCTTAACCACTAGGCCACCAGGGAAGTCCCACATTGGGCTTCTTTCTAGTCGCATAGCACACCAAGATCTGTCCCACATCCAAGCCTGCTTGTTCCCTCTTCCTAGATTATTCTTTTTTCTACTTTGCCTAGCTGGTCCTATCCCATTGATCAGCTCTCAGGTTAACTGCCACTTCCTCAGAGGCTTTCTTTGATCACCTAATCTCAAGCAGCCCACCCTTCATATGACTTGTCAGGGAGGAAGAAATTTTCCTCTACCCTTCTATGTTCTTCTAGCTGGTCTAAGAGTTAAATTGACATGATATTGATTAATAGGAGAAAATCACACAAAAGTTTAATAACATTTATACATGAGAAAGACCTAAGAAACTGAGTTATGAGCCAAAACGGCTGGAACCCTCACCTTAAAGGCAATCTTCAGCTAAAGACAGAAGAGGGTGTTGAGGGTAGTGGTTTAGGACCTCATAGGTAAGGGGAAGGCAGTTGACATGGAAATGGAGAAGCAAATCTTTAATCAATGGCTACTTGCTGAGCCAAGCAGAGAGGGTGGGACACAGAGGAATTTTAACCAACAGATTTTGCTAGGTTTCTCCCCATTGACAAACCTAGTTCATGCTGTGGTTACCTATGGTGATAGCTCCCTGCTTAGAATACTTCCTCTACTTCTAAAGGCGGTTAGGGGAAAGGTCAAATGTTCTTCCTGAGTCTTTTGGGCCTTGATTGTTTTCAGCTGAAAATAATCCACATGCCAAAGAGATATTATGGGTGACAAATTTTCCTCCTCTACACACTTATCATGAGTTGTAATTGTGTGCAAATATTTTCCTCATTAATTGTCTGTCTCTCTCTGTTGAGTATAAGATAAGCATATTGAAGGCTAGTGTGACATCTACGTTAGCCCCAGTATCTAGCATAGTGCCTAGCATAGAGTATGTGCCCATAAATGTTTGATAAACCAATAATGAGAATGGTTCTCAAATTTCAACTCCTACCCTGATTTCTTCCAGAGTTCCCATCTCATATCTCCAGTTCCCTATTGGCCATTTACATATGGATGACCCTGCTCTAATTTGTCATTTAACCAAAATCATCTTGCCTCAAAAAACTGCCCTCCTAAGTAGAGAACGGACATGTGGACACAGCAGGAGAAGGGGAGGGTGGACAAAGTGAGAGAGAAGCATTGACACATAAACACTACACTGTGTAAAACAGATAGCTAGTGGGAAGCTGCCGTATAGCACAGGGAGCTCAGCTCAGTGTTCTGTGATGACCTAGAAGTGTGAGATGCGGTGGGGGTGAAGGGTGCAGGAGAGGTCCAAGAGGCTGTGACTATATGTATACATATAGCTGATCTACTTCCACTTCTTGTACAACAGAAACTAACACAACATTGTAAAGCAACTATACTCCAATTAAAAAAAAAAAAAAACCCTCCTCTCCTCAGGATGACCTTATATGTCAATGTTATAATAACCTCATCCAGGATTGAAATCTGGAAGTCACCTTTAACTCTGTCTTCTCCACTGGCCCTTTAATCCTTTACCTGACATAGTGCTTGAAGATATCTTCTTCTTCACATTCCATAGTCAGAATGGAATGCTGGTTCAGAATGCTATTACCTGTAGTCTAGTTCACTAAGTGAGCTCCAGTTTTTTTGACCATACACGCTACCTAACTTATTAATACATGAACACTCAGTTTCAATGTGCCTTTATATGTTAGGTGCATGTAATCCTAGGCTTCCTTGGTGGCTCATATGGTAAAGAATCTGCCTATAGTGCAGGAGACGTGGGTTCAATCCCTAGGTCAGGAAGATACCCTGGAGAAGGGAATGGCAACCCACTCCAGTATTCTTGCCAGGAATATTCCATGGACAGCAGATCCTGGCAGGCTACAGTCCATGGAGTTGCAAAGGGTAAGATGCAACTGAACGACTGAGCATGCACACACTCCCCATTCTACTGCCTATTCTACTGTCTCTGCTTAGGCAATCCAGATATGCTTTATAGTGCCTCCAGCATATCAAGATAGTTATACTGTATAGCACAGGGAAGTATTCTCTGTATCTTGTAATAACCTATAATGGAAAACAATCTGAAAAAGAATAGATACATACCCATGTATATTTATAGTGGGTTTCCATGGTGGTTCAGATGGTAAAGAATCTGCCTGCATTGTGGGAGACTCAAGTTCAATCCCTATGTTGGGAAGATCCCCTGGAGAACAGAATGGCTACCCACTCCAGCATTCTTGCCTGGAGAATTCCATGGACAGAGGACCCTGGCAGGCTATAGTCCATGGGGTCACAAAGAGTCAAACAGGACTGAGACAGTAATTGCATTGCATTGCATACTTATATATATATACATATATATGTATAACTGAACAATAAAGTGTACACTTTACTGTACACTTGAAACTAACACAATGTTGTAAATGAACTATATTTCAATTTTTAAAGTTATACCTCTGCATCTTTGCAAGTGTTCTCTCTCCTTGAAAGTTCCCATTTCACCTGCCTTTGCCACAGGATTATGTTGAAATTGTCATCTTCTCTGTGCAACTTTCTGACCTCCTTCCCCAACATACCCATGCATCAGTGTCGCCACCACCACTGTCTTGACAAAATCAGTAAGTATTTGCCATTCCTTATCTTTTTTCCTGAAGTACTTTGTCTAGACCTGTATTAGCAGGTAGAACACTGAATTATATAGATATCTCCACATTTTTATTTCTCCCTCTGGACCACAAGTCTCCAAGCACAGCTGACAGTAAAAATGTTTAAGCACCTACCCACCTCCACATATACACATGTATGATAGTATTATATTACTGTCCATATTATTGTATGTTATTATATATTCAGTTCAGTTCTGTCACTCAGTCATGTCCGACTCCTTGCAATCCCATGAATCACAGCACGCCAGGCCTCCCTGTCCATCACCAACTCCCGGAGTTTACTCAAACTCACGTCCATCGATTCGGTGATGCCATCCAGCCATCTCATCCTCTGTCATCCCCTTCTCCTCCTGCCCTCAATCCCTCCCAGCATCAGGGTCTTTTCAAATGAGTCAGCTCTTCGCATGAGGTGGCCAAAGTATTGGAGTTTCAGCTTCAGCATCAGTCCTTCCAATGAACACCCAGGACTGATCTCCTTTAGGATGGACTGGTTGGATCTCCTTGCAGTCCAAGGGACTCTCAAGAGTCTTCTCCAACACCACAGTTCAAAAGCATCAATTTTTCGGCGCTCAGCTTTCTTTATAGTCCAACTCTCACATCCATACATGACCACTGGAAAAACCATAGCCTTGACCAGACGGACCTTTGTTGGCAAAGTAACGTCTCTGCTTTTTAATATGCTATCTCGGTTGGTCATAACTTTCCTTCCAAGGAGTAAGCGTCTTTTAATTTCATGGCTGCGATCACCATCTATTACTGTATTATATATATTATGCCACATATATTACTGTAATATTGTATATATTATAAAATATGAAAACCAAAATTGAAAAAAGATGAGCTAAAACAAATTAATTATTAAAATTTCTAACATGTTTTTTATCCCTCCAAGGATATTATTTTGAACTCATCCCTGAGTTGTATGCACTCCTCCTTTTTGGATGTCTGTAGTTTACACTATTGTCATAGCTTCCAACCTATGGTGATATATCCCACTGATCACCCTGTAGCACTCATTTGACATTTCTAGTTCTTCTTGTACAACTATCTAATTTTAAATTAACCAAAAAACCTTTCATGATTATTTTCATGCAGTAATATTTACCAAGTGGCCACAATATACCAGAAACTTTTCTGGGTCCTGGGGCTTCAGTAGCGAACAAGAAAGATCAGGTCTCTGTGCTTATGAAGCTTTCATACTGGGATCAGAAGAGAGAGAGAAATATAAACAAAATAATATTATCATATAAGTGTAACCAACTGGAAGATCTGCAGTGTATTGTATTAGTGCAAAAAAGGCTTTAGAATTAGGCAGACCTGGATTCAAATCCAGGGTTGACCACATACAAGATCTGTGATTTAGGCAATAAACTTAATCATTCTGAGTTTGTTTTCTCATCTGTAAAATAAAATTAATAATTTTTCTGTCAAAAGGGTACTTGTGAGAATGAAAAAAGTATAAAATTCCTAGCATAAATGCCTGACCATTAATGTTATTAAAATATATTCTGCAAAATTTTCATAGCTCAGACAGCATATATGTTACAATATGATTCTATCCAAAAGTAAATCTAGAAATATGATATGGGGATTCTTTTCTTGGTTCACCTTAATTAGATAGATTTGAGGGTACACTTGACTGTGAGAGGAAATCGTTAAAGAAGGAATGTTCGGAGCTAATTATCTACTTAAGATCAGAAAAAATAATTCCTGTTGACAGTTCACTTACCTGACAACTTTCCCAGAAGGTGAAGAATTGGCAGTTTATCTTTACTGAATGTTTGATGCCCTTGAGGCAGCCTTGAGTTCCACAGATTAAAACCGAGTGGATAGAAGCAAACAGAAGAACAAAAGGAGCCCCAAATTGTCTTTCTTGTTCAATCCCCTACCTTCCTATATAAAAAGGGCTCAGCCTACAGCATTCAGATATTCATTTGCTTCCTGTGAATTTTCCATCTGAAAGGTGTACATGGATATGGCAAAGTGCTTCACAGCCTCTGTTCCCAAAACCACAGAGAAATAAAACCTAAATACCAACAGCAGGAACATTAAATGGCTACAATACCCAAGTTCAGTTAAGCAAGAAGTAGTGACTGATATGGCTTCTCAGGTGACTCAGTGGTAAAAGAATCCACCTGCCAATGCAGGAGGTACAGTAGCCACCAGTTTGATCCCTGGGTCAGGAAGATCCCCTGGAGAAGGAAATGGCAAACCATTACAGTATTTTTTCCTAGGAAATCCCATGAACAGAGCAGCCTGGTGGGCGACAGTCCTTAGGGTCACAAAGAGTCAGACATGACTGAGCGACTGAGCATGCAGCACACAAGTGAGTGATACAGAGGGCTTATAAGTTCCAATGTGACTTCTGAGGCTGTTAATATATTAGTACTTGATGAAAAGTACTCACGATTGTGAATATGCACATTTAGGTGACAAAAGCACATTTAAAATGCATATGTTATTATTTGCTTAAAACCTTGCTCATAAGCAAGGTTTCCTTTGATTGCGGTTACATGATTTTTATTAAAACATTTCATTTTCTAATAGCATTTGAATCAGAACACATATGTCCATTTTATTACCTTACTAATTAATGTCTTTTGAATGTTCTATAAAATACCTAGACAACAAATCCACTCCTTTTCTCTCTCTCATTCAACTTTTTAATTGTTTTTCCAAAAACCTGAATCTTAAAAAATAAAATTAAATAACAATTGCAGTGGTGAGTTAGCCAGGATTTTTCTGAGTCCTATCTGCCTTTGCCCAGTGATTCGTATATTTTAAATTTGGCTTCTTTTCGCTCAACTATAAGGAAATAATTGATAAAAATTCACACCTGTCAAAGAACTCTTTAAAGTTTTAATATTCATAAGCTTTAACCTTTATGGCTAATTTCTTGTCACCTAAATAATTTTGCATTAAACTTCATAAATATTAGACCAGTCCTTTGCCTTCAGTCTCTCTAGGTCTGTCATGAGTGATTAACACCAGAAAACAGAAGTGAGTAAACTAAAAACTGTCCTTTCATATTCCAAGGATGATGGCTTATCTAGTAACTCATAATGTTAGAAGAAAATTACCAATACTATCAACAATTCATTCCCATTGATAGGGTAACCAGATTCACTCCAAACATAAAACAACAAACAGAAGGTCAACTTTTATTTTTATTCATGAATACAAGAGAATCACCTGAAGTTCAGACATAGCCTGAGAAGATTTTAATTATGGTACAGAGTTGAGAGTGCAATGCACCCACTACCATTTCATTTGAGGTCTCTGTTGATGTATTTTAACCAAGTCTCAACAGCATAGTTTAAATGAATGATGGTTTTATGTGATAGGAAATGCTAATATAGAAAAGTCATTAGTTAACCAAGAATTAAGGTAGAGAAAATAAAGCATTAGCAATTTTATTTCCAGTCTCATCACAGAAGTGAGTTTTGACTCTGCACGTACTAGTGTTAAACTTTATTAGTCATCTGAATATGTCATTAAGTATTCCTACTTAAATTAAATGTTTGGTGTGCATTAATTAAATTTATTAACATGATACTTTCCCACTTTTCCTTTCCATTGCCGTATTCCAGTCTCTCACTTTGACTCACCTGGATAATCACAATAGCCTCCTAACAGATCATCATGCCTGTAGTTACTCACAAGTCCAATCCAAAGTTATTATCACCGTCAGAATAGTAATAATAACAGCTGCTATCCTCGAAAGAGTACGTGTGATTTAGTGTTAGCTGTATTATGTGGAGTTTTAATTTAACCTTCACAACAGCTCTCTAAGGTCATTACCATTATATCCTTTTTTTACAGATGTGAACACTGAGGTGAGGTTAAGCAATTTGTTCAAAGTCAAATAACTAGAAACAATAGCCTTTGAGCAAGTTTTTCCTGTACTACCTTTAAAACATATCCTGAGTCCTCTAATTCTATGTACACTCCATACACATTCTCGACATTGGCCAGAGCCACCTTTTTAAAAAATATGAACCATATGATATCAACCCTGCTTGAAATCTCTTCTGATGGCTTCCCATTACAAGTAGAATAAAAATAAAATCCTCACTGTGGTTTACAAAGACAAATGTAATCAGACCCTTGCCTCCTTCTATAACTTACTTTCATGCAGGTGTATCCCCTTCATTTATTTCAGTCCAGCCATGCAAGCCTTCTGTCTGTTTCTGGAACACATCATGCTCATTCCCACAAGGGCCTTTAAATCTGCTATTTGCTTTGATTGGAAGACTGCCTCAGATATTTACATGGATCATCCCATCATGTAATTCATGTCTTAACTCAAACTTCATGTCATTAGTGAGGCCTTCTTTAACCATCACATTTAAAGCAGTTTACCTGTTTCTGCCAGTCATGATCATATTGCCCTGTTTCATTTTGTTCATCACTCTTACCTAAATTATCTAGAAAATGTCTTTGTGTGTGTTATCATTCATCTCTTCTGTCCGTAGCTGAAAAGTCAGTATCATGAGAGCAGAAGTCTTGCCAATATACATCACTACTTTGGCCCCAGTTACTAGAATAGTCCCTGGAACATAGGAGCTCAATAAATATTCATTGATTGCACCCAGTTTTGCCTGACTTCAGAACACCAGCTCTTAACCATATGCTAAACTGCTTCTTAAAGGATAGGTTTCTTCACTTTACTTCTTTCTTCAAAAATCATCAGTATTGCTGTTGTCTACAAAATTAAGTTCCAGCTGCTCAGTTTTGCTTTCAAGGACTTTGACCTCTAGCGTGTCTTTCTGTCTGACTTCCTCCTGCAGTCTACTCTATGTGTTATGTCTGATATACAACAGGGGAATCTGAATACACCCTACACTTCCCCCACACTCCTACCATTTCTACCTTTAAGATGTTAGCTACATCCTTCATAGCCAAGCTCAAATCACACCTCTTACACAAAACTTTCCTAACCTCCCTGCAATATTGTGATTTATAAGAAATATATATGTAATCATTCAGATGAGTAAATATATTTCTCATGTATATTTGGTCTTTGCCTAAGGTTTCTGACTCACAGCTCCCCAACCCCATGGAATTTCCTGAGTGATAAGAGCAATGGGGACATCTTCTGTTCATAATATTTGGTCTCTTGCCCTCAGTTCTGGAAATTCTTCAGAGCCATAAAGGTGAAATATGAAGCCCCCTTTCCACTGCAATTGAATTTATGTTAATGAAGTGACTTTTGGAAAGCACCTGAAGATGGAGACTGGTTACCAGGAGAATCAATCAGGAATAGATGTTTGGAACTTTTAGTCCCACCCTCTGAATTTCTGGGAAAGGAGAGGGGCTGGAGGTTGTGTCAATCACCAGTGGTCAGTGGCCACCAATGGTTATAAGTTAACCAAGTGTAACCATGTAATGAAGTCTCCATAAACACCCAAAAGAAGGGAGTTCAGAGAGCTTCTAGGTTGGTGAACCTGTGGAGATGCTGGGAGAATGAGGCAGAGTATGGAAGCTCTCACCCTTTCCCCACACCTAGCCCTATGCCTCTCTTCTATCTGGCTGTTCCTAAGTCATACACTTTTTTGATATACCAGTAAATTTATTTCAGGTACCTAGAATAGTCAAATTCATAAAGTCAGAAAGTACATTGGTAGATGCTGGGGACTGGGGGTTGGGGTGGTGGGGAATGGGGATGGGGAGTTAATGTTTAATGGGGACAGAGTTTCAGTTTAATAAGGTGAAAAGAAAAAAAAAGGTGAAAAGTTCAGGAGGAGGCTGATGGTGAGAGTGTACAACAATGTGAATATACTTAGTGACACTGAGCTGTACAGTTAAATATGTTAAAATGGTATGTTTATATTATGTGAATTTTACCACAATAAAAAAGCTTAATTTTTTAAAAATTAGAAA
The DNA here is from genome assembly GCF_019320065.1 of Cervus canadensis. NCBI lineage: Eukaryota > Metazoa > Chordata > Mammalia > Artiodactyla > Cervidae > Cervus > Cervus canadensis. The sequence goes on from NC_057419.1 coordinate 29,433,147, forward strand.
AATATATAATACACTGGTAATCTAGTAGGTAAAGTGTTGAGCTCAGTGAGCTGCTCTAGCAAATATTTGAACCTGAAGAGGAAGTTGTTGGCAATCTATTCTCAACTGTCAGAAGCACAGGCAATTACCTGAGCTTGTGATTGGTGTCTGGTTGAGGGGGGTACTGTCTTGTAGGACTAAATCCTTAACCTGTGGAATCTGATACTACCTCTGGGTAGTGAAGAAGG
>NC_057419.1:29433451-29489248 GCF_019320065.1 Cervus canadensis
TTTTTTTTTTTTTGCCTGTTGCTTTTTAATTGCTTTCATTTATTAAATTAAGGTATGTAACTTTCCCCCAGCTAGACTTCAAGGTGGTTGTTGTTCAGTCGCTCGGTTGTTCCCTACTCTTTGCGATCCTGTGGACTGTTGCACACCAAGCTTTCTTGTCCTTCACCATCTCCCAGAGCTTGCTCAAACTCATTTCCATTTAGTTGGTGATGCCATACAACCATATCATCCTCTGTCGTCCCCTTCTCCTCCTGCCTTCAGTCTTTCCCAGCATCAGGGTCTTTTCTGATGAGTCAGCTCTTTGCATCAGGTGGTCAAAGTGCTGGAGCTTCAACTTCAGCATCGCTCCTTCCAATGAATATTCAGGATTGATTTCCCTTAGACTTCAAGGTAGGGAAGGCTTCTGTTTCTTTCTTTAAGATTTTTTTTTCCTTGCCCTTTCTCTTATCAACACTGCCTCCCTCCCCACCATTACTGACTCTTTACACTTGGCATTTTGCTGAATATATAGCAAGTGTACTCTGTTTATACAGTGAGTGAAGACTAGACAAATAAGTGAATAAAAAGACTTCCACTAGGTTTAGTCTGATAAGTTTAAAAAAAATAGCATGAAAGCCCTCAACTAGATTTTCCCTTTCTCTATTTCAAATGAAATAGTGGCCAACTCAGGAGGAGGGGGTAGGGTGGTAGCCCTGGGCTGCTAGCCAGAGGCAGGAACAGAGAACTAGAATCCCTTGGGTGATAATTTCTGTCAAATCTGCACAGAGGTTTAAGAGCAAAGAAAGGACAAAGCATTCTCTTCCCTCCATACTCCACATGTCTCCCAGCCCAGAGACATGCACAGCTCTGGTATAAATAAATGCACAATTTGATTTTTCCTTTTTCTTTCAAGTAACTACAGAAAGCTTAAAAATGGTTACTTGTCAAGAATAACCATTTGTTTGGCAAATAACAAAAAAAAAAAACTATTGTGTTTATGAACTTTATTCATATCCCCAGAAGGAAAGATGACTAACAAAATATTAGTGCACTGATGAATATTTACTGATGAATTAAGAGGTTGCAGTGGCCACAATTCTTTGGCTTTTAAACATAAAATTGAGTCTGGACAAGCATCAATATTTAAGGCATCTTCTCTTTTTTAGCCCAAGATAGCTTATGACTTAGTCTAGATGAGTCAGACCAAACAAATGTCTCCTGTGTTTTTCCAGAATAAACATTTCCCAGAGGCAGAACTCTGCCTTCAGCCCTGCCTATTAAAACACAAAGCTGCTTGAGTTTTTCTTATAAACATAAGGAAGAAGAAGAGATGGAAGAGGAGAGGGAAAAACATGAGGCAAAAGTTTCTTAATGAATAAACTAAACATTGAGCCTCTTGAGGAAAACTAGCAGGTTTGATTGATTGTTTTTGTGTTCAGTGAGTTGTTTATTTCAGAAAGACCTCTCCAGCCACAGACAAAAGCAACAAACACACAAACAAAACTAAAAACAACAGAAATTGGAGAAGTGACTCAGCCTCTGAAGACTATCTAGAACAACCATGAACTGATTAAGTTCTAGTCAAATGACCCTCTGACAAGTAAGAAAAACAAAACAACAACAACAAAAGAAACAATACAAAAAAAATCATAGCCATCCTCAAGATGTCCAAATATGCGCAATAAAGTTTCCAAGGAGACTTTTCTGGATCCAGACTGTAAAGAAGAGGAAGCAAAAGAATGATGAATAATGAACAGTGAAGCATGTCAATCTGTGGTTGCTAAAGAAAGGAATTTACCCTGGGAAGTCAGGAACAGTATCTTGATAACTTAGTATAATTATTTCATCAGCCAGTAGAGAATACTTTTGATTGGAACAGATCTTTAATATACCAGAAAGATCTTCATAGAAGAACTGTTTAAAGTACAGTAAATAGCAATAGTTTTTTAAAAAGTCTGTCTTTTTGGTTTTAAAAATAAAAGTCACGGTCAATTTTGCCATGTCAAGCAGCTCCCAATGGAGGGAAGCCTAAGAAGTGTCTGGTCTATCCTCATCCCCCGAAGAGCTCCCGCCTGTCTCGGTCGGTTCTGCGCTGGCTCCAGGGCCTCGATCTCACCTTCTTCCCCAGGAACATCAGCAGGGATTTTTCAAATGGCTTCCTGATAGCAGAAATATTCACTACATATTACCCCTGGGACCTTAAATTGTCATCCTTTGAAAATGGAACTTCTTTAAAAGTCAAGTTGGATAACTGGGCACAGTTGGAAAAGTTCCTGGCAAGAAAAAAACTTAAATTACCTGAAGAACTAATCCACGGAACAATTCACTGTAAAGCTGGAGTACCTGAAATACTGATACAGGAGGTGTACACCTTGTTAACACATCGAGAAATTAAAAGTATCCAGGATGACCTCGTGAATTTCACAGACTACAGTTACCAGATGCAGTTGCCCCTGGTCCCTAGGTCGACAGCTTCAAAGTCTATTAAAGATAACATCAGGCTATCAGAACTAATAGGCAATCCCAGCAAACTTAACAATGAACTTAAAGTAGAGTTCCTCTTCCTTTTACAAATGTTGCAAAGGAAATTGAGCAGAAAACTGAACCCAAAATGGTATGCAGTCAAACCAACAGTGGGAGAATCTACTCTCGATCACCGTCCTGCCAAAGCATCTGGGAACAAAAGCAATTCAGTCATTTCAAAGGAAAGAGCCGCTCCTGTGTCTTGTGGTGCAAGCATGAGCGCGTCGAGGGCTAAGAACCAGTCAAAACAGGGGAAACCCCCAAGCCAGGGTGCCCCCACCTTCTTCCAAACGAGCAATCCCAGTCCTGATTTCTACTTTAAAAAGAAACTTTCAAGACTTACAGCCTATTGTAGATCGTTGGACTCTCTCAACCGATGCACAACAGGAATTAATAAATGGTGTGGACCTGACTTTGGTAATAGTGTCAATCCACCTAAAGAAACTGAGGTTAAGCAAACTGGAGAACATCCTTTTGACGGTATGAAGCCTCCCAGAAATGTGGAAAAGGAACCCGAAGAAGCACCTGTCTAATGGCTTTGAAGAAGTGATGTTACCACCTCTTGCCACCCTAATAGGATACAATCGTCTACACTTGGATATATTTCAATATTAAATTAAAGTGTGTCTTATCCATAAAAAAAAAAAAAATAAAATAAAATAAAATTCCCCTTACTAATGCAATCATTTCATGGAAGTGGGCTATGATCTATTCCTTTTTTCATACAGTGAACAAATTGAGATTTATTTTAAAATTTTTTCTGACATATTTTATGTCAACTCTAGGTAAATAATATTTTCACATAATAGTCTCATATAGTCTATAACTGGCAACTAAGTACATAATCCAATGCCCCACTCCTTGAGGTATCTTTGATTGTCATGCTGCAAATATTGCCTTATTTACATATAATATCTTTCTCTGCATGGTAGAAAAGTTCCTTTTTGTATATAACTTACAAAAGCCTCTTTAAAGCAAATACATGGAAATTGTGGTTAATCAGAAAATATTAAGCCAAACCTTAATAACTCAGAAATGGTATAAGCCACTTGAACATACTGATGTCAAGGTCATTTGGAGAGAGAAGGTGATTTAGTCACTAAATCCCTTTCTGCCAGGCTCCTCTGTCCATGGGATTCTCCAGGCAAGAATACTGGAGTGGCATTATCAGAGAAATGCAAATCAAAATCACAATGAGGTACCATTACACACCAGTCAGGATGGCTGCTATCCAAAAGTCTACAAGCAATAAATGCTGGAGAGGGTGTGGAGAAAAGGGAACCCTCTTACACTGTTGGTGGGAATGCAAACTAAGGTACCCAGCCACTAATGAGAACAGTCTTAAAAAAACTGGAATAGAACTTCTATTATACCCAGCAAGCCCACTCCTGCATACACACCGAGGAAACCCAGATCTGAAAGAGACACTGCACCCCAATGTTCATCACAGCACTGTTTATAATAGCCAGCATGAAGCAACCTAGATTGCCCATCAGCAAGACGAATGGATAAAGGAAGCGTGGTACATATACACCAATGCGAATACTCAGCCAAAAAAGATTCATTTGAATCCAGTTAAATGAGATGGATGAAACTGGAGCCATTATACCAGATGAAGTAAGCCCAGAAAGATAAAAGACCATACAGTATAACTTAACACATATATATGGAATTTAGAAAGATGGTAATGATAACCCTATATGCAAAACAGAAAAAGAGACACAGATGTACAGAACAGACTTTTGGACTCTGTGGGAGAAGGCGAGGGTGGGATGTTTCAAGAGAACAGCATCGAAACGTGTATATTATCTATGGTGAAACAGATCACCAGCCCAGGTTGGATGCATGAGACAAGTGCTCGGGGCTGGTGCACTGGGAAGACCCAGAAGGATAGTGGAGGAGGTGGAAGGAATCGGAGAGGGAAACACAGGTTAAATCCCATGGTGATCATTGTCAAGTATGACACAAAAACCACTACAATATTGTAAAGTAATTAGCCTCCAACTAATAAAAATAAATGGAAAAAAAAAAGAATACTGAAGTGGGTAGCTATTTCCTTCTGCAGGGGATCTTCCCAACCCAGGGATCAAACCCACGTCTCCTGCACTGCAGGTGGATTCTTTAACACTGAGCCAGAGAGAAGAGACACACACAAACACTTCCTCAGACAGATTTTTGTGGGAAAATGGATTACACTTGTATTTTACAGAGTAGGTGATATTATTAAGAAGATTGAAATCCATAAAGTTGAAAAGTTTCTTTAGGACTGAGTGAAATAATGTACTTAAAGATCTGAAAGTTGGACATCTAATCCATTTGGTTCTCAAAGTTTCCGAATTCTAATACGGAAAGGCACTTGCTGTTAGACCAGGAATATGGAGGTTACAGCGGTATAATTCAAAGCACAGTAAGTAGTAAGGGAACTGTAAGTATCAAAATCACCTGGAGTATTTAGTAGGAAGACTGATATCATCAATGACATTTGAGAAACACTGATTTAGGTATTTATTCTGGGTTATTCCCTTGATGCTCAAGCAAGTCATTGTAACCTCTCTGTGTGAAAAGTTACTAGATATGCTAAATTTATGTGTTGCCCTGTTCTCAAATGACAGCAACAAATAAGATACTTCATGGGATTTTTAAAAATAGTACATTTTTGTATTTTGCAAACTCCAATATCCATTTTCTACTCTTGTTTATGTAAAGGTCAAGGCCTCCAGGGAACTTCCATAAAAAAAAAGGTTTGTTAAGACATAAAGTGGTGAAGTACTGATACTATTTTAAGCTATAATTTCCTAGATGACAGAGAATGTTTAACTGAACCATGGGCATATGGGAAAATCTTTACAAACAAACTTTTTGATGATGATGATTATCAAAAATAGAAAAGTGCAGTTTAATATTGACTCAGTAGAATATGAGAAACACTAAGTGAATGTTTATTTATGCCCCCCACACAAAAGCCAGTTAAGAGTTTTTGCTGAGCATGGGAAAAAAAAACTGCTATATCTTCTAATTTAGACACTGCAGTCAGTGAAATCTGTGGAAGGTTCAGAGAGTCGTGGTTTACAGTAAGCTCCAAAACTTTCTGTGTCTTTCTGGTGAACTTAATTATCACAGTGTCTTTTAAACCCCATATGGGCAATTTCTATTGATTATAATGCTGCCTGCTGCCTACTGCTAAGAGCAAAACCGTTCCACTGCATGCTCGAGAGTGGATAATCCTTGCCAGCAGGTCACTTATGCCTCCCAAAGTTTCCTTTTAACACAATGATGATGGTGATGATGGTGGTGATAATAATAATAATAATCCTTAATGCTAACTCAATACATTCTACTAAGATAGCTGGAAAATTAAATAGGTTTTCCTTATAGTTCTAATTCAATACATGATTTTGGATTCTGGTCATCTAAACATAGGGCTTCACCTGCAGTGGCGGAGATGCAAGTTCAATCCCTGAGTCAGGAAGTTCCTCTGGAGGAGGGCACAGCAACCCACCTCAGCATTCTTGCTGGGATAATCCCATGGACAGAGGACCATGGCGGGCTACAGTCCACAGGGTCTCAAAGAGTCAGGTACGACTGAGCAGGCGCACACACATCTAAATATGTATTTCTTGCTTGATTTTTTGTTTGTGTGTTTAAGAAACCACTGAAACACTGCTGACTCAATGGTCTTGGCACAAAAATATTTTTTATATTCTAGAATGGTCAGTTCAATAATCTCTGCCTCCAATGGTACCCCAAAACTACTATAATAAAACAGAATGGATTTATTTTTGCCCTTTTCAGCCATTTCAATCCCTGAAGTGGTCACCAGTAGCTCCTTTCATTAATCATACAATATTATAAATTCACATACATTCAAACCACTGGAGCTACTTTAAGATAAGAAGATTTCAAATTAATACATGCCTACTAATTTTGAGATCTGAGTTGAAGTTTCTTAGTTCTGTATCACTTCATGCATATGACAATCAGTTTCTATACACAAAGTATGAGCAATTTAGAGATCTAAAATTAGTGTGAGCAAATTATTTAAATGAGTGCTGTGTAAGAGATTAATCAGGTCACATGAATGACTAGAGTGTCCCAAATCCAAGTTGTCACGTATTTTCTTCTCCACTAATTGTCTAACCAAAGGTAGCACAAATTTCATTTAGTGAATTTATAGATAGTATAGTGGTTATTTTCCAAACCCACAGTGATATAGCATTCATAGCTGAATTTAAACATTTTTGTCCATTTTCTGACTGAAGGTTTTTTCAAAAAGAATGATCCCTAAAGTTTAGCATTGTTGTTTTTGCTTTAGTTGCTAAGTCATGCTCAACTGTTTTGTGACCCCATAGACTGTACTCTGCCAGGGTCTGCTGTTATATGGAATTTCTCAGGCAAGAATACTGGAGTGGGTTACTATTTCCTTCTCTAGGGGATCTTCCCGACCCAGGGATCTAAACTGTGTCTCCTGCACTAGCAGGCAGGTTCTTTACCACGGAGCCACCAGGGAAGCCCGAAAGTTTAGCAGAGAATTAAGAAACATCGTCAATCAATAGGAACATGAACTAGATGACTTTGTCTTGCTAATGGTATGTTTAATAACTTGGTTTATGGCCTCTACATACAAACCTTTATTACGTGTCCTTTCAGTCAAGCAAAACTGGGACAATATTGACGCTTACAATTTAGTTTCAGCTATTTTTACAACATAGAAATCCTATGAAACTGTTTATCTGTCCCGAAAATATAAGAAAACCTAAACACAACCCCACAAACATCCATGTCATTTATATATAATTTCTATCTAAATTCCTTTAAATACTATACTATAAAGCATAATTGCCTTTATTGACAAAGTTTGCCTAGCAGTTTTGAGTGGGTGTTGATTTCTGGCTTTTTTATAGTTTTAACATTATAAACTTTTTAATAGGTATTTTTTTTTATATCTCTAAATAACAAAAAACTTTATAAGATGCACTCTAGAATTGTAAACCCTTTAGCATGTAGCGGTCATGCTTTGAATACCTATTTGATGAATGAATCAAGGAGTTTTCCTCTTCCACATTCCAAGAAAGATTATCAGTATTTAGTGGGGAAAATGGTTATAGCTCATAATCTCTACGTTACATCAAACTCTAAACCAATATAAAGTTATATATACCTACATCTCAGGCAAGAAATAGAGATCTTCTCATAGTTTCCATAAAGAAAGGTAAGATTCAATGAAGTAGCAGGCAAACTGTACACTATAAAACATATAGTTGAATAGTGAAAAAATTTCTGATTTGGCAGATCGCCTAGTAGGTGTTGGGAGACATGTGCATGCGTGCATGCTAAATCACTTCAGTCGTGTCCAACTCTTTGCAACCCTATAGACCGCAGCCTGCCAGGCTCCTCTGTCCATGGGATTCTCCAAGCAAGAATACTGGAGTGGGATGCCATGCCCTTCTCCAGGGGATCTTCTTGACCCAGGGATCAAACCTGCGTCTCTTATGTCTCCTGCATTGGCAGGCAGATTCTTTATCATTAGCACCACCTGGAAAGCCAGTTGGAAGGCATATCAGCTTTCAAAATTAGCTAGGGTCAGAGAGACTCTTCCTAGGTAGCAAATATTTCCAAGTCCCACCACTGTTATCTTCTGCTTCCCTTTAAAAAAAAAAAAAAAGCCAAGAAGACAGAATCCAGGCATAAATGTTACAATGTTAATGCATTTGGCACTATTACACAAATTTGGGAGAAAAGAAAAAGTGAGTCAAAAATTAATTAAGGGTGTTTATATAACAGAACTGTACATGACCAAGTATGTTACCACAACGTTTTACATTTAGTTTTCTGGAGCCTTAGGCGGGCTTAATGTCTAGAATGGGGCTCTTCTCTAGAAAATCCTTTTCAAGATCTTTTATGTTTATCAAACAGGATTATTTCCACCTCCATCACATGGCTCATGAGTACTAGATAACACATGCCTACTCAGGCTTAAGATACTTGAAATCTAGGCAAATGGGGCCATGATTATTATTCAGTGGGTTTGAATTTCACTGTACTAATTTTGAGTGAATGAAGAGCATTCAGAACAACTCTTGCCTGTTTCATTTCTGTGATTTTCTTCTGTTTCTCCTTTCCCTTTCTTGAGCTCTGCCTTTCTTTTGATAACAGGCAAGAGATTCACTTTAAGTAAAGGAAGGGAATAGTGTGAGGAAGACCATTTCTGCCTCAATTTCAACTTCTGTGTTCAAATATACCATGCTATGACCCACTACTTTACCTTTAATTTATGCTTTAGCATCTTAGTGAATAGCTAATTTGTAGCTCATCAAAATACTCTCTCTTCTTCCAAGACATAAACTGTACTGTGAAGTCCTCAGCTATTAGTGGCTTAGAAGACAAGGTGTGTGTGAGAGAGAGAGACAGAGAGAGAGAGACAGAGACAGAGAAAGAAAGAGACAGATAGAGTCACTAAGTTGTATCCAACTCTTTGTGACCCCATGGATTGTAGCCTGTCAGGCTCCTCTGACCATGGAATTCTCCAGGCAAGAATACTGGGGTAGGTAGCCATTCCTTTCTCCAGGGGATCTTCCCAACCCAGGGATCAAACCCAGATCTCCTGCATTGCAGGCAGATTCTTTACCTTCTGAGCCACCAGGAAGCCCAAAGGAGAGGCCACATCCCTCCAAAAATAGGCTCTTTCATACTCAAAAATAGCCAGTATACAAATATCTTGTGTTTAGTTCCTAATATTTGCAAAGTACTTTGTTCTCGTTGCTGTTCTAGATATACATGTTTGATCAGTGAGGGGTGACAGAAGGCGGAGGTGGTGCTGCAGGCATCTGGTATAAGCTTGGAAGCTGAACGCCACACAGAGAGAAAGACACTCCATCTAAGAGGGCAAGCCAGGCAGCATTCTGCAGCCTGTAACACTGGGCTGGGGAGCGAACCAGCAGAAGTCTTGTCTAGGGCTGGCGGGGTCCAGGTACCCTGGAGGCTCACTGTTCATGGAGGTCATGGGCAGCTGTGGCAAGCAGTGGCCCCTGGGCTCAGCACACATCATTCAGGGCCTTGCGGGCAAACTCAGGCAGGACGAAGGCTGCCCAGTGCACATCAGAATTGCAGTATTTCAGTTACCTCTGTTCCACCTGCTTCGTGTGTCTGCTGCCTCAGGGGCTCCAAGAAGTTGGTGCTTGGATATTTGCCGCACAGCATAAAGCCAATTTAGGATCCCCTGGAGAAGTGCATAGCAACCCACTCCAGTATTCTTGCCTGGAGAATTCCATGGACAGAGGAACCTGGCAGGGTACAGTTCATGGGGTCGCAGAGTCAGACACAACTGAAACTACTCAGCATGCACAGAGGAATGCACATGAAGCCAATTTGGCTATTGGGGTAGGTGGGGATGGTGCACGAAGCATAGCCTATGCCCAGAAAGAGTGATTTGCAGAACTAGCAGCATCTCCTTGATGAGGTCCAGGTTCAGCCACTAACATGAGTTTGTGGCAGCAAAGGATGCCATCCTCTTTCAGGGATGAGCCGGTAATAGGAATTCTTCATGAGTTGGTAACAGGACTTCTTGAAGAGATTCTCAGCAGGGCCCAGAGGGTCTGAGGAGTCAGTGATAATGACATCTAAAGTATCCTGGTTATGTTTCATGGAGCTCAAAACCATCACCCACAGATAGGGTGAGCTTTGAACTGGAGTAGCGAACGGTCATGGGCTTCCCTGGTAGCTCAGCAGGGAAAGAATCCACCTGCAAAGCAGGAGACCCCAGTTTGATACCTGGGTTGGGAAGATCCCCTGGAGAAGGGATAGGCTACCCACTCCAGTTTTCTTGCCGGGAGAATCCCATGGACAGAGGAGCCTGGCGGGCTACATATCATAGGGTCACAAAGAGTCAGACACGACTGAGAGACTAAGCACAGTACAGCACAGTCAATGGCCATGCCCAGCAGGAACTTCTTAAGAGACTTGAATGACATTGCCCTCGGTCTCGCACTGGACCACTGACTCCACAGAGGAATGCTGCACCACTTCCCGCTGGACACCACCATCCTCGCCCCTGAGGATCAGCCCCTCACCTGGATTGACGTGGCCGCAGAGGGCTGCAGAGCAGCCTTTCATCACCTGGTAGGAGAACTCATTCCTCTCAGTGTACTGGATGACAGATGACACCATCCAATGTCATCACAGAGCACGTTTCCATAGCTCTTACTGAGAAACACAAGGATATCCTGGTACCAGGAGCGCTGATGGTGTAACAGCCGCTCCACCTGCAGCTACAGGACCTGGCCGGGATATAGGCTGCAAGTCTCCCAAACTAGCCTTCAGGAAGGGCTACAGGGCAGTCGGAGGTGGGACTCCATGGCTGGCGAGGAGGTGGGGGAAGGGGATATCAGGATTCCAGCTCCGCCGGCACCTCGCTCCGTCCCCACCAGCATCCTAACACCGCCCACGTTCTAACAGCTCCCGCACCCTAACCCCAGGGGTGGGGCGGGACTGCCAGTCAGGGGAGAAATCCAAAGCCTCTTTGCAGACTAGTTTGCTATTTTTCTTTCTCCTAGGTGTTTATTCTAGATGTTTTTTCTCCTAGATGTCAATCCTAAAGGAAATCAGTCCTGAATATTCATTGGAAGCTGAAACTGAAGCGAAACTCCAGTACTTTGGCCACCTGATGCGAAGAACTGAGTCCTTGGGAAAGACCCTGACGCTGGGAAGGATTGAAGGCAGGAGAAGAGGGGGACAACAGAGGATGAAATGGTTGGATGCCATCACTGACTCGGTGGACATGATCTTGAGCAAGTCCTGGGAGTTGGTGATGGACAGGGAAGCCTGGCATGCTGCAGTCCATGGGGTCGCAGAGTCGGACATGACTGAGCAACTGAACTGAACTGAACAGAGACGTTTATTATCATTAACATTCTCCCCCACCATCTCCAGATCACTGTCTCACTTCTATATGACATAATCCCATCCTAACACTTCTGGAAATAGCCACTAGAGAGCACAAGAGGTGCTGTGTCCACTTATCCAGCAAACACTTTTAATACAAAATTATGAAAATGGTATTTCATTACCAGAAAATATACCTGTCTTGAAGAGTTCTGACAAAACATGGTCTACCTGAGGAGGAAATGGCAACCCACTCCAGTATCTTGCCTGCGTTGCTCAGTTGTGGATGTATCTGGTGGTGAAAGTAAAGTCTGATGCTGTAAAGAACAATATTGCATAGGAACCTGGAATGTTATGTCCATGAATCAAGGTAATTTGGCGTGGTCAAGCAGGAGATGGCAAGAGTGAACATCAACATTTTAGGAATCAGTGAACTAAAATGTATGGGAATGGGCAACTTTAATTCAGATGACCATTGTATCTACTACTGTGGGCAAGAATCCCTTAGGAGAAATGCAGTAGCCCTCATAGTCAACAAAAGAGACCAAAATACAGTACTTGGGCTCAGCCTCAAAAATGACAGAATGATCTCGGTTCTTTCCAAGGCAAACCATTCAACATCACAGTAATCCAAGTCTATGCCAAAACCACTGAAACTGAGGAGGCTGAAATTAACTGGTTTTATGAAGACCTACTTTATCTTCTAGTGTGCATGCTTAGTCACTCAGTTGTATCTGACTCTGTGTGACCCCATGGACTGTAGCCTGCCAGGCTCCTCTGTCCATGGGATTCTCCAGGCAAGAATACTTGAGTGGGTTGCCACTTCCCGCTCCAGAAGATCTTCCCAATTCAAGGATCAAATGAGTGTCTCTTCCATCTCCTGTACTGGCAAGTGGATTCTTTACCACTGAACCACCTGGGAAGCCCACAGCATCTTCTAGAACTAACACCAAAAAAAAAAAAAAAAAAGATGTCCTTTTCATCATAGGGGATTGGAATGCAAAAATAGAAAGTCAAGAGATACGCAGAATAACAGGCAAGTTTGGCCTTGGAGTACAAAATGAAGCAGGGCAAAGGCTAACAGAATTTTGTCAAGAGAACAGGCTGATCATAGCAAATATCCTTTCCTAACAACCCAAGAGACAGCTGTACACATGGACATCACTAGACAGTTAATAGTGAAATCAGATTGATTATGTTCTTTGCAGTCAAAGATGGAGAAGCTGTATACAATTAGAAAAAGAAGACCTAGAGCAGACTGTGGCTCAGATCATGAGCTCCTTATCGTAAAGTTCAGGTTTAAATTGAAGAAGGTAGGGGAAAACACTAATCCATTCAGGTATGATCTAAATCAAATCCTTATGATTATACAGCTGCAGTGATGAATAGATTCAAGGGATTAGATCTGGTAGACAAACTGCCCGAAGAACTATGGACAGAGTTGCATAGCACTGTACAAGAGGCAGTGACCAAAACATTCCTAAAGAAAAAGAAATGCAAGAAGGCAAAGTGGTTGTCTGAGGAAGCTTTACAAATAGCTGAGGAAGAAAAAAAAGAAAAAGGCAGGGGAGAAAGGGAAAGATATCCCCAACTGAATGCAAAGTTCCAGAGAATAGCAAAGAGAGACAAGAAGGTCTTTTTAAATGAACAATGCAAAGAAATAGAGGAAAACAATAGAATGGGAAAGACTAGAAATCTCTTCAAGAAAATTGAAGATATTAAATGAACATTTCTTGCAAAGATGGGCACAATAAAGGACAAAAATGGTAAGGACCTAACAGAAGCAGAAGATATTAAGAAGTGGCAAAAATACACAGAAGAACTATACAAAAAAAATCTTAATGACCCAGATAACCACGATGGTGTGATCACTCACCTAGAGCCAGACATCCTAGAATGTGAAGTCAAGTGGGCCTTAGGAAACATCACTGCAAACAAAGCTAGTGGAGGCAATGGAATTCCAGCTGATCTATTTAAAATCCTAAAAGATGATGGTGTGAAAGTGCTGCACTCAATATGCCAGAAAATTTGGAAATGTCAGCAGTGGCCATAGGACTGGCAAAGGTCAGTTTTCATTCCAGTCCCAAAGAAGGGCAATCCCAAAGATCAAACTACTTTACAATTGTGCTCATTTCACACACTAGCAAGGTGATGCTCAAGACCCTTCAGGCTAGGCTTCAGTAGTATGTGAACCAAGAACTTCCAGATATACAAATTGGAATTAGAAAAGGCAGAGGAACCAGAGATCAAATTGCAAACATCTGTTGGATCTTGGAAAAAGCAAGAGAATTCCAGAAAAACATCCACTTCTGCTTCATTGACTACACTAAACCCTTTGACTGTGTGGATCACAACAAACTGGAAAATTCTTAAAGAGACAGGAATACCAGACCCTTATCTGTCTCTTGAGAAACCTGTCTGCAGATCAAGAAGCAACAGTTAGAACCGGACATGGAACAATAGACTGGTTCAAAATTGGGAAAGGAATACAACAAGGCTGTATGTTATCACCCAGCTTATTTAATATCTATGCAGAGTACATCATGCAAAATGCCAGGCTGGATGAATCCAAAGCTGGAATCAAGATTTCTGGGAGAAATATCAACAATATCAGATATGCAGAAGATTCCACTCTAACGGCAGAAAGTGAAGAGGGACTAAGATCCTTCTTGATGAGGGTGAAAGAGGAGAGTGAAAAAGCTGGCTTAAAACTCAGCATTCAGAAAGCCAATATCATGGCATCCAGTCCCATCATTTCATGGCAAGTAGAAGGGGAAAAAATAGAAGTACTGACAGATTTTATTTTCTTGGGCTTCAAAATCACTGCAGACAGTGACTGCAGCCATGAAGTTAAAAGACGCTTGCTCCTTGGAAGGAAAGCTATGATAAACCAAGACAGCATATTAAAAAGCAGTGACGTCACTTTGATGTCAAAGGTTCATATAGTCAAAACTATAGTTTTTCCAGTATTCATGTATAGGTGTGAGAGTTGGACCATAAAGAAAGCTGAGACCTGAATAATTGAAGCTTTCAAACTGCAGTGTTGGAGAAGACTCTTGAGAGTCCCTTGGACAGCAAGGAGATTAAACCGGTCAATCCTAAAGGAAATCAACCCTGAATATTCATTGGAAGGACTGATCCTGTTGCTGAACTCCAATACTTTGTTCAGCTGATGTGAAGAGACCCTAGTGCTGAGAAAGATTGTAGCCAAAAGGATAAGAGAGAGGCAGGGAATGAAATGGTTAGATAGCATCACCAACTCAATGGACATGAATTTGAGCAAACTCCAGGAGACAGTGGAGGACAGAGAAGCCTATCGTGCTGCAGTCCATAAGGTTTCAAGAGTCAGACACAACTTAACGACTGAACAACAACAGAATAAAATTACAGTCTTAACTATGAAGATGAAAAGCCTTATGAACTTCCATTCACCACTGCATATCTTGACCAACTCATAGTCAGTGTTGTGAAGACCAAGACAATGTCATGAAGACCAAAATGAAGACCATTTTGACCTGGACAGAGTACTTTGCCAAGGATGTAGGACTCCCTGTGTTAAAACTGGGAAAGCAGTTGCAAACTAGTGGGTTTGATCAAGTGAAGACCAATTGAATGTAGTGGAAACTGCTACTGTCAAGAAAATCAAAGCATCTTACCTCCTTTCTGCTGGAATATACCTTTCTCATTAAACTTTAAATCATTAATGATTTCTTCTCTTACTACATAATATTGCTTCCTACCTGGTGCTACTATCTCCTCAAAGCCAAAATTTTGTGAACTCTAGTTTTCTTGTTATTGTTGTAGCTGTTTTGACTAAAAGCTACTAATTTCTTTTTAAATGGTCATCTTCAAGACTCTCTCTGAACTATTTTATTTAATGATTCTTTTACAATGTAATCAATAGATAGGTATTCCATGATAATCTCTGGCATCATGGTACCATGATTCCATTTCCCTCTTCTTCATCTCAACAATGAAAGTAGCTGGAATTTTGCTGACCTTCTCATAACAGTTGCACACCAATTACATTTATCTTACTGTGACAACAATCGATATTGTTGCCCTTTCTTGATTAGAAAATGGAGGCTAAGTGGAATCAGTGACTGGTATAGATTTTAGAGGGCTTAGTTTGTGGCTCAGTTGATAAAGAATTTGCCTGCAATACATGAGACTGCCTGTAAAACAAAAGACCCTAGTTTGATCCCTGGGTCAGGAAGATTCCCTGGATAAGGAAATGGCAACCCATTCCAGTATTCTTGCCTGGAGAATCCCATAGACAGAGGATCCTGGCAGGCTACAGTATATGGAGTCACAAGAGTCAGACATGACTTAGCAAACAAACCAAGCCATAGGTTGTAGAACTAGTCACAGGAAAAGCCGACTGCCTGCCATGGCCTTCTTTCCATATTAATAATGACTCTCCATTTTCTAGCCTATCTGTCAAATATACCTAACATCTATAAGCACAAAAGAAATGTGACCTAAAGTTTGTAGATTAAAAGATCTACTGGAAAACGTTTTCTCAGCCCTGTCTTTTGTATAGCTTTGATAGTTTCTTGGTTGACTTTTCTAATTACTCTCATGAGATCATAAAATCCAACTCTCTGACGGAATGCTATTGAGTTGCTTTCCTTTATTTTCACCTTGGATGTGTCATTTGTGTTTTAAATGTTCATGGTAAGCATTACTCAGAATGTATATTCTCATAATATTTAAAAAAAAAAAAAAAAAAGCAAACATTGTCAGGGCCTGAAAAATGAGGTGGGGAGAAACAGCAGTCCTGAATTTTTTTTTACTCAAAGCACCCATGATCATAGATTGAATTTCAGACCACCAAACCAAACAATTTTTCTTCAAAATTGAAGTTAAAATCCTCTTTATTTTTTCCTCTATTTGCCATTCAAGGAAAAAAATATGTGCTAGTAATCCATAATTCACTTTATTGGAAGAAATTTCTTGGGAATTATATTCTAGAAATGACTAGTCGGGCAATTTTAGATTCTATAATGAAGTCATTTCAAAGGAATTTTCCAAATAAAACTTTCTCACTTTGAAGAATGGCATTGCTTTAGTCCAATTCACACAATGAAAAGAAAATAAAAGCCTAAAGTTAATTCTGTAAGAATACAGGAATACATGCAAGCTTTGATACAAACTAATGGCATGCAATCAAGACACAAACTTGAACAGTTTATTGAGCAAAATGTCTGCAAAGTTAAAATATTCACAGAGACAGTAGCTACAAATATGAAGAAAAATATCAGAACAAAAATCACTGAAAGACAGACTTATAGTTCAGCTTTAACTGCCTACAGGGAAGTTTTTATTTGAATTCAGTTCATCCTAGAAGATTCCAAACTGGGAGTTCACTGAACCCTAACTTACAAAGAGAACTGACAGCCAGTCAGGTACATTTCACTCCAGTCAGTTAGAGCTGATGTTGCCTTCATGGATTTATGCTACTCCTGGGGATGTGTATATCTGTCTATCTGTACAGCTCACCCCAACGTAGGGAAATGAGTATAAACAATATAGATGTCCAAACTACAGGTATAATGCATGAGTTATTAACAACTTTAACTCCTCAGTTTTATTTCTCATAAGTGTCTGGCTAGATTTACACTATCCAACGGTTGTTGTAAGAAACATGCATGTCCCTAACAATTCTCATAACATGCCTCCTTATTTAACATTGTTGCTTTAAGATTTATAAGCTATATGTTGCTCAAACCAGTATCCTATTAAACTGTAACTTTAAAAGTACAACAAAACGCATGGCTGATTGGCAAAATGAAAGGTCTTGTAGCGGCAGGAAATTTTTTCCATTTTGTGTGAAAGTCTTATGCATGTGCAGAGTGCAGCAGCCAATGTTTCTGGATCACCATTGTCCAACTGATCCTACCTATATGTAAGTTATCCACAATAATCTTCAGACTTGCAATGTAAATAAAGAAAATATAGTATGGCTTGTAGGTACATGGGAGAAAATTCTATCACGTTTCTGCAATATATATTCCATACAAGAACAGTATGTTATTATACCTCAGACTCATTAATTGGTGTTTAGAAAAACTCATTAATTTTTACCTGTGTGCTATGCTTAGTTGCTCAGTTCTGTCTGACTCTTTGCAACCCCATGCACTATAGCCCGCCAGGCTCCTCTGTCCTTGGGGATTCTCCAGGCAATAATATTGGAGTGAGCTGCCATGCTCTCCTCCAGGGGATCTTCCCAACTCAGGGATCAAACCCAGTTTTCACGTATGTCTTTCTTCTATATTTAGTGTGTATGAGTGATGGTGCAAACTTTGAACTCAGTAAAATATTTTATCAATTATACTCATCATTTTATTCCCTACTATATGTAGTATTTTTTTTAAAGCTGCTGTTGTTGTTCAGTTGCTAAGTCATGTCCCAATCTTTGTGACCCTATGAACTGCAGCATGCCAGGCTTCCCTGTCCTTCACTCTCTCCTGGAGTTTGCTCAAACTCATGTCCATTGAGTCAGTGGTGCCATCCAACCATCTCATCCCATGAACAGTATGAGAACCCCATGAACAGTATGAAAAGGCAAAAAAGCTGTTGCTTAACTTTTTCCTGTATCTATCAAAAAGAATGTTGATCATATTTAGATTTTTAATATTTCATATCTACTTGCTACAATTGTATCTTAGCCTGTATTGCTGTTTCATTTCTATTTCATTTGATTATATTTTGTTCATGGCTACTAGAAGATGATTGTATACATTAGATAACGGGATCTAATCAACTTTCCATTTGATAACGTATGTCTGTAAATGTGATTTAATTACTTTTCCATATGATACATTAGGTCAATTGTCTGACAGGACCACACAATATTCTTAGCTAAATATATGTATTGTATTTATTTATTTTAAATTGGAAGATAATTGCTTTACAATGTTGTGTTGGTTTCAGCTGTACAATAACATGTATCTACTATGAGTATAATTATATCCTCTCCCTCAGGGCTTCCCTGGTGACTCAGCAGTAAAGAATCGATCTCTGGGTCAGGAAGATCCCATGGAGGAGGGCATGGCAACCCACTCTAGTGTTCTTGCCTGGAGAATTCCATGGACAGAGGAGTCTGGCAGGCTATAGTCTATAGGGTTGCAAAAAGTCCGACACAACCGAAGCAACTTAGTGTGTACGCACACATGCATTCCCTCCCTCTTAAGCCTCCCTTCCACCTCCCTGTCCCACCCCTCTAGGTTGTCACAGAGCACCGAATTGAGTTCCCTGTGCTATACAAATGTATCCCAGTATTCTTAGCTAAATATATTTTAATTACATTTTAATTCACACTTAAAATATAGTATAATTAAACATATAGTATAATTTCCAGTATACTTCTATGAGTTTTGAAAATGCATACCGATATGTAACCATCATCATAATCAAGATACAGAACAGTTCCAGCACTCTCCAAAATTACATTATGATGATCTTTGAAGTCAGTTTCTCCCTCCAACCACTGATCTGTATGCTATTTCTATAACATTGCCTTTTCCAAAATATCACACGTCATCATATAATATAAAACCTTCTCAGTCTGGCTGCTTTCATTTTGCATAATGAAACACGCAGATCATGTGTGTGTGCTGTTTGATATATTAGTAAGTTTCTTCCTTCATTTTAGCTAAGTAATATTCCAGTTTATCCAGTGACTAGTTGAAGGACATTGAGTTGTTTCCAGTTTTTTATGATTATGTAAAGCTGTTGAAATGTGTGTACACATTTAGAGGTAAATATAAGCTCACATCCTGTGTATGTGTGTGAACTCTCTTGTGTCCGACTCTTTGCAACCCTATGGACTATAGCCCACCAGGCTCCTCTGTGCATGGAATTCTCCAGGCAAGAATACTGGAGTGGGTTGCCATTCCCTTCTCCAGGGGATCTTCCCCGACCCAGAGATCTAACCTGCATCTCCTGCATTGCAGGTGGATTCTTTATCACTGCTCCACCTGGGATGGCATTACATCCTTTAGGTAAATACAATTACTGTCACATTTCTTAAGTGCATGATCAACATCATAAGAAACTGCCCAGCAGTTTTCCAAAGTGTCTGTACCAGTGTGCACTCCAACCAGCAGTATAGAAGGGTTCCAACTGCTCTACGTCCTCTCTAGTACTTGATATGGTCTGCTTCTTTTTTTAAATGTTAACTATCATGATAGATGTGTTAGGGAACCATTGACCAAAACTACGCACGTTGGCCAGGCACGATAATAACTGCTTGCTTGAGTTTGCTCACAACAGTAAGTCCTGATAAGGAACACGGAACTGACAAGCTACCATCAGCCAGAAGAATTCAGAAGAGGCCAAAAGGAGGGAAGATACATTAGCCATTAATAACATGTCCTGCGAGCCTCCCAGAAACCCTCATGCTAGAATCCAACTTGGCTGAGAGGTGCAGACAACAACAGGAAAGACCCTGAGTCACACCAAATAGGGGCACAAGCATACTAGTCAGAGACAACCTAGAAACTAAGCCCATTACCCTAAAACTCAAGAGACCTCCTGGGTTCCTTTACCCTGATGCTCTCAGCCCAGCTGCCTCTTCCCAATAAAATTTTGCTTTGTCAGTACATGTGTCTCCTTGGACAATTCATTTCTGAGTGTTAGACAAGAGCCCACTCTCACCTGGAAGGGGACCCCTCTGGTAACACATGTTGTAGTATCTCACTGTAAATTTTTAAATCGCTTATTTGAGATATAATTGATATAAAATAAACTAAGTAGTTACCACAAAATAAAAAAGTACAACAAAACATAGCTTTTTCATTTATAAACCAATGAGTACCATTTGTATGGACAGTGCTTAGTAAACTGAATAAGATAAATAGGTGTTTAAAGATCTACCTTTACACCTCTGGTGCACTTTGTGATCAGTTTAAGAGGGAATGCTATCACAATCACTTGTGAAATAGTGTCATCTAGTCATTAAAGGCATCAGGTGCTAACTTTCCTAGAAAAATGGCCTTATTAAAATAGACTGAGGAGCTATATTGTATCATGAACTTGGAGTGGCCCATTCTACATTTAATTTAACATATCTAAAAATATCATAGAGCTGAAAGGATATTCAAATGAAATAAATACTTACTTTCCATTTGATTATTATAGTAATCTATCACTTTGAAATCATGATGCAGTGTTTCCTATCAAAACAAGGTTTCTGCTGTACTTCAAAGATTACAGGTGAGAGTAAAATATCCTTCATGTTTCACATATATTCCTATCATCCACTAGGAACCTATTTTTATAGGTTTATTTATATCTTTGGGGTAGAAGAGAGCAAAGTTATATTATTGAAGTTGTAAAATTGAAAGAAAAGATTTGATGATTTTAGCATAGTATTGAGAACTATTTATTGGTTTTTGGAAAAATTATTTTTATATGTCTTCAACTGTTAATAATGCATACTGAACTATTTATGGATGAAATATGATGAATTTGCTTTAATATGAAGTGAAGTGAAGTGAAGTGACTCAGTCGTATCCAACTCTTTGCGACCCCATGGACTGTGGTCTGCCAGGCTCCTCTGTCCATGGGATTTTCCAGGCAAGAATACTGGAGTGGGTTGCCATTTCCTTCTCCTCTATATTCCAGGCTAATAAAAATGGGTGGGATAGATGAAACAAGATTGGAAAGATGTTAATCATTGTGTAAATTGGGTGATCAATTCTAAAGGAAATCAACCCTGAATATTCATCGTAAAGACTGATGCCGCAGCTGAAGCTCCAATACTTTGGTCACCTGATGCCAAGAGCCAACTCATTGGAAAAGACCCTGGTGCTGAGAAAGATTGAAGACAGGAGGAGAAGGGGATGACAGAGGACGAGATGGTTGGATGACACCACCAAGTCAATGGACATGAGTTTGAGCAAACTCAGGGAGATAGTGAAGGACAGGGAACCTTGGCATGCTGCAGCCCATGGGCCTGCCAAGAGTCAGACACGACTAAGTGACTGAACAAAAATTCATTGTGTAAACTGGGTGACAGTTACATGGAATTGAGTATATTATTCTACTTTTGTGTGTATGTGGAAATTTCTGAAATAAAATTTTAAAAATTGTTCTTATCATAATTAACCCTACCTTCATGAGAGTTTAGGAAACATGGTTCAGTGATGTACATAAACTTTATGTAAAAACACCATTTTTACACCAATTTCTAAATCCAAGCATGAAAAAATGACCTTTAAATGACATTCTATCACAAATACAGAAGTGCTCCTAATTAGTGCAAAATCAGCAAGAATATGTGAGAGCGATTCTTGACGTGATTTAACCAATGTTTTTATGTTTCAAAAATAGTGGGAGAATCAAAGGATCAAATTTAGGCACAGGTTCACTGATACGAATCAATCATCTATTTAGTTAGAAACATACTAGAGGCTGGAAAACATACAATATAGTAGACAAGACATTGCCCCCCATTTGTCAAAAAGTTTTCATATCAGCAGAGCAGACAACATTAGCACACACCAAACAGCAGAGAGTTGAAAGCTGAACTGCAGGGTCCAAGTAGTAATTATAAAGGAAATTATCAAAAGGAGAGCTTTGTGAAGGTCCCACATAAGAGATCAGAATTGAAATGGTCATTTTAAAATGGATAATGTTTGGGGAACCAGGAAAAAATATTATGTTGCATGTAGGGAGTTTAACACAAGCAAAAATATTTTTTTAAAAAAAGAGTCAGCATGGTATGTAGATATTAAAGAAAACATGAAACCTAGAGCAAGGAACAGATGTGAAGGAATAATAACAATGACAACAGAAATAATAATAATAACAGACTCTGTGCAAGGCATTATTCTCAGTGTTTTACATATATTTACTCTTATGAGTATATATTATTAATAATAGCCCAATTTTGCAAATGAAGAAACTGAGGCACAGAGAGATTAAGTGATGTGCCCGAGGTTTTGAACCCATTCTAGTTTCAGGATACATGTGTTGACTCCCTTGCCACACTGCCCAGTGGGAAATAGGACTAGATAGTTTGGGATCAGATAATGATACCAACGATATAGGTTGGGCTTCCCAGGTGGCACTAGTGGTAAAGAAGCCACCTGCCAATGCAGGAGACATAAGAGACTTGGGTTTGATCCCTGGGTAAGAAAGATCCCCTGAAGGAGGGCATGGCAACCCACTCCAGTAATCTTGCCTGGAGAATCCCATGGACAGAGGAGCCTGGCGGGCTACAGTCCACAGGGTCACAAAGAATTGAACATGACTGAAGCAACTTAGCACGCACACAATGTTGACTCCTCTTCCATCCTTACTTCAAATAGCCACTACTTTCACGGACTATCCAAAACTGTTCGGCCTAGAAGTTGAGAGCTAATTTTGATCTCTCAAGTGAAAGAATCAGAAAACTGTGGCACTAAGTTTAAGGAACTTGGCTGAAAGCAAGTAATTTTGTGTTGGATCAAAGAACTAAAAACCCGAAGACTGTTGGTCTGAACACCAGACTTCACATACAAATGTACACTTCTTCTCTCAGAACTATAATTCCATAGGCTGAAACTGGAAGTATGTGTAACTGAATCCCAGCCATCTGTCTCACATCTAATGACACAGTTCAATAAGTATTACACAATAATTTACAGCCTGTTGTGTTTTTTTTTTTTTGCATGTCAAGCAAATAAAAATAAATAGGGCAAGTATTTCTCATAATTTTTTTCATTATTGTTCAGCTTGAGATAGAAACCCCACCATTTAATTAACACTTGGAATAGATTCTGGGGCCCAGAATAAAGGTATAGAATCTAAGATTATGATTATTAATAGTCTCCTCTCCTCATACTTTTCCTGTTACCTCTGACCTTGTCACCTGATGCATTCTCATACCTGTTGACTGAATTGATTATTTTCACTCCTTTATTATCTTTGAGAAATATTACATTATCCTCCCAAATCCCTCCCCCCACCCTGACTCCTTAAGTCCAGAATTAACTCTTGTGGAATGGAAAGCTTTTGCATTGTCATATAGGAACGACTTTCCTGAACTCAGGTCACCAACCTTCTCGGTTAGCCAGAGACTTTCCTGGTTTGGGCACTGGAAGTCCGGCATTCAAGAAAAAGCCCTCAGTCCCAGGCAAGGCAGGACAGCTGGTCACCCTAGTGCCTGGCACACCATCTAAAAATGTTGGAGAAAAACAGATGTGCCTGTCTCAATAAAGCTATTTGTGTATCTACACGTTGTTTAATGAAACAAACTGAACATGTGCAGGTGAGAAAAAAATAGAATAAAAAGTGAAATGCTTCCTCAGCCTTCTGGAGAGACATGTAATCCTAGCATGAGAACTCTTGCCACTTGGAAGAGAAGTGAGCCTTTTCCTTAAACCTGATATGGTCTGTTGATAATCAGCTACAAGAAGGGTAAAAACACTTCCTAGTAACTTCTCAAGTTGCAGTAACACTAGCTATCATGCCATGCTGGGGAAGTAGGATATCAATTTACCTGAAAATTGAACTAGCTCTTAATTAAAACTAATTAATTTGTTAATTTTTAACAATTAACAATTGGTTAATTGTTAACTAATTGTTGTGTTCGTCCAACACAGAATTTCTTTATTGTAGTGTACTGGCCCTGACCCAGCTTTCAGAAACGATAACAGTTTAGCAATATTTTCTTTTATTGCAGTTGAAAACCCAGTATTAGTGTTCAAGCAAAATAACTGACATTTATTATTAAGGTATTCTCTGAGAAAGTCACAATTTTACTGAAAGTGAGACCAAAAAAAAGGGGAGCTGGTATTTGAGTAAAATATCTTCCCCTCAAATCCTTACTAAGAGTGTGGGCATGATTTCTCAACGCACACTCTAATCTCAAAAATACTTGAGAAAGGATCTACAAGTCAGTGTTCCCCCTCAGAAAACTTTAAGGGACCATTTTTCCCTCTCATAGACACTATATTTGTGGGACAGCCAGGGATGAAATTAATTTTATGTTACAAACATGCAAAGATAGTTTGAAGACACTTCTCTTTTCTTCAAAGAGAAGTTGTTTGGAGGGCCTGATGATAAACAGCAAATGTATTTTAAAATTGCATTTCATTTGCAAAACGTGATAGGTAATTAATTATTAATTCTCTAAGAAGCCCCCCCTCCAACTTGAATAAATCTAATGAAAATGAAAATCATGCCAATCAGAACTGGATTTTACATTGGAATTAATAATTTATTTTATTTGCTCACTATAATACAGGGAAGATGACAAGAAAAGTTAGTATATTTATAAAGAAAACAAAGCAGAGGTAGTACATTTTATCATTAGAGAACTTTCCCATAGAGCAAAAACATTTGAGATTAAAAATTTAAATTATGCATCACACTTTTGTAAATGCAGAGCAGAAGTTAAAGACAGAAAAACTGGTTACTTTCAGATTTATATGTCAAAATAGAAAGTTGATGTGTAATATTGTTGGGGTTTTTGTGAGAAGGCCTTAAGCTTAGCAGGCTGAGGTGATGAATAATTTTCTTAAGGATACATAGAAAATCAGCTTCTATACATTCCTTGGCAAAATTTCACTACAGATATAATGGGAATAGCAGTTCAAAACCAAACCAACCAACCAACCAGAAAAGCTAGGAAACAGACAAGAACAGGGGTGAGGGCAGGAGGATGGTTACTTTATTTCTGATGTTTTGTTATTTTCATATATTTAACAATGAAAGCTATTACAAATAGAACTTAATGTCCCTTCTTGCACCCTATGTGCAGACGGCAGTATTGCTAGATAGGGCAGTATCCTCCCTGGGGCATCCTATTCTATGGCCTTTCAAGGACAACCAGAATCAGGAACTCATCATGCTCTTGTGATTCTTATACTTTACACTGGGAAGTTTGCCCTTCTAGATCTTCACGTAGCTGGCTCCTCATCAATTCAGTTACCACTTCTGTATACAATATGGGCTTCTTGGTGGCTCAGTGGTTAAGAATCTGCCTGCAATGCAGGAGCTACAGGAGATGCGGGTTCGATCCCTGGGTCAGGAAGATCTCCTGGAGAAGGGAATGGTTATGCACTCCAGTATTCTTGCCCGGAGAACCCCATGGACAGAGGATCCTGGTGGGTTATAGTCCATACGGTTGCAAAGAGCCAGACACAACCGAAGCAACTTAACATGCATGTACTGCAAATTTCATTATAGAGTAAACATATTTGCAATGAGCAACTTAAATTATGGGGCTTCCCTGGTGGCTCAGATGCTAAAGAATCTGCCTGCAAGGCAGGAGACCTGGGTTCAGTTCCTAGGTTGGGAAGATCCCCTGGAAGAGGGCATGACAATCCACTCAGTATTCTTGCCTGGAGAATCCCATGAACATAGGAGCCTGGTGGGCTACAGTTCATGGGGTCACAAAGAGTTGGACATGACTGAGCAACTAAGCACAAGGGACACAACTTAAACTATAAAACACAGCTTTTTAATATAAAAAACTCCCCTCTCCCCTGAGTCATTCTTCAGCTCATCGCCTTGCTTTGGTTCCTTCATATTGATTGTTTAATCTGTAATCTATCATTTATTCATTAATGTATTTATGATATCTATCTCCCTCCCCCATAAAATATAAACTCCATGAGTTTGGCGATTTTTGTTAACAACTCTATTCCAAATACATAAAAAGGTGCTGGGGACGTAGCTGTTTAGTTGTTAGTTACTCAGTTGTGTCCGACCCTTTGTGACCAATGGACTGTAGCCCACTAGGCTGCTCTGTCCATGGGATTCTCCAGGCAAGAATCCTGGAGTGGGTTGCCATTTCCTTCTCCAGGGGATCCTCCCAACCCAGGGATCGAAGCCAGGTCTCCCACGCTGCAGGCAGTTTCTTTACTATCTGAACCACCAGGGAAGCCCGGGGATGTAGTAAACCCTCAATAAATATTTATCACGTGGATAAACAAACCAAGAAAGAAGGAGCCATTTGCATCAGATCTGATATTATTGCTCCATCCAGAGTGAGAGGCTCTCTAATATGATGCCTACCAAACTAGTAAAGGCCCAGCTTTCCTTCCAGAAATGATATCATTTTAGTCCTTTATTCTAGTGGTGCGAAGACTCAAAAAAGAAACTCTAGAAAAGAATGTTCTGTAAAGGCAGTGTTGTTTTGTATTCTTTTTCTAAATATAAGTCAGCTAAATTCTTGGAGTGACCTAAAACAAAAAAAATGCAGGATGATGCTAGTTGCACCATTATTTAAGCCAAAAACAGACTGTTACAGTGAGTAGAGTGAGTTTTATCCCTGAAAGAAAACAAAAGCTAGTTCACTATGTGAAATGTTCTCTTCAATAGTGATGCTGCCTGCTGACAGAGTTTGTTGTTAACAAGTATTCTGTCTTACATCCACATTCATCAAAGAATTGAGCCCTGATCCCACTGGGAGAGCCTGTGAAATGATTCTCATGGTCCAACACAGTAGGGAAATGCTGCACACTCTAGCTTTTTCTTAAAGACTCACAAAGCATATGGGGACATCATAAAGGTTTTGAGAAGTCCTACATTCAAAAGCCTTTGAATTTGTTTCATCCATGTTTCCCAAATTTTGACTGATCCATATGAAGGGAGTCTGAAAAACCCACTGTGGGAGAAAAAAGTTGGTGGTCCCCAGTATTGATTTGTTTACATGTTTTGTTTATAGTGAGTGACAAACTCCTAGTGGGACAGTTAAATAGTATACAAACTCATTAAGACTGTGCCAACATCTAGACCTTTACTGAATAAATGAGCAATGGCTGGGTCATTTGACAAGATACTTATTATTCAGGTTTCTGGAATAATCTTCTAGCTCTTTAGCCCCCAAATTGCCCAGGGACTTAATGTGGTTGAATTCCTTTATACCTAGTTTGCAGTTCTTCAGTCACAGCTATCAGGGACAAGAAGTTGTTTTCAAAATATGAGAAAATTTGGCACAGCTTCAGGGGGGATATGCATGAAGCAGGGAAAAAGGAAGTCAACACACCACCAGTCAGCCTGATCAGCTGTGTCACTCCTGAGGTCAATAAGTGACAGATATTGCTGTCAGACCACCCACACAGTCAGATAATTTGCTGCCCCCCCTTCCCCCACCCAGAGGGGGACTTCTAAGGAACCCACAAATGACCAACTTCATGGAGTTTTCTCTTTAGAGAGTAACAAGGTTTTCCTGTAAAGAATGCCAAAAGAATTAGTCTTTTGTCACGTGTGTTTATTTCTCAAGAGGCTTTTAAGGCCTTGCTGGTCTGTAGCTCAGTGTGACAATAATGCAGGATGCATTTTTTTTCAAGGGGAAGTCAGCCTTCAAAACAGTGACATCCTGGACCACTTCCAGAGAGATTGCAAAACTTACAACTGTAGTACTAATAGACATCAATTTCCCTCTGGTGGTGGCCTGCTAATTTAACTCACCAAATAAACAAGGAGGAGAGCTCTTAAGCCTTTATTCTAGTGGTCAGTACATTTGCTTTTAAATATGGGTCAGGAAAGGGTAAATAACACCTTTTATCAATGGGAGATCGTACAGCCTTAGACAATTGTAAAGATTATTTTGAGTATTGTTGGCACCTGAGTCTTGAGTTCTGGGATTTATGCAAATTCTGCTTGAGGTTAAAGAGAATCTAGTATCTCAGGTCTGCCTGTGTGGTTATATTGATGTCTCTAAGGCTTTATTTCATGCAGAGTCCCACATTCTATAGGTTAAAATGATGGTTTGGTCATTCCTTCAAATGTTGAGGCAACTACATTCTGCTGTGCTTTGTAAACTTTACTGATTCAAAGACTTCTTGTTCAGAACTCTTGTTTTTCATGTATGAACCTGATATTGTTTCCATACCTACTAAACATTACATCTCTGGTGATGAATAGCACTATCATCTCTAAGTTATCTGGTTCCTCTAGTTTATGGAAAGGAAGATTGCTACAACATTAATTCCCTTAACCACAAAAATGTGGATATCTAAATATTATTAAGACAGGAAGGTTCAGAAGTCAGTTCACGGCAATCAGCATGCACAAGGAAGGTTGCTACAGTGCTTTGGGATTATAAGGTAGGGTCCTGCAGTTAAGAAACTATTGTGAGGGAAAATAATTTTCAGGGGAAGTAAGATATAAAAACTATGATAAATGAAAGATATAACACTGTGAAACATGAAACATTTAAACTAGGCCTCAGAATATAGGTAGAAATGAGGTGTGACTGTTCGTGGGAATGCAAACTAGTACAGCCACTATGGAGAACAGTGTGGAGATTCCTTAAAAAACTGGAAATAGAACTGCCATATGACCCAGCAATCCCACTTATGGGCATACACACTGAGGAAACCAGATCTGAAAGAGACACATGCACCCCAATGTTCATTGCAGCACTGTTTATAATAGCCAGGACATGGAAGCAACATAGATGCCCATCAGCAGACCAATGGATAAGAAAGCTATGGTACATATACATAATGGAATATTACTCAGCCATTAAAAAGAATTTATTTGAATCAGTTCTAATGAGATGGATGAAACTGGAGCCCATTATACAGAGTGAAGTAAGCCAGAAAGATAAAGACCAATACAGTATACTAATGCATATATATGGAATTTAGAAAGATGGTAATAATAACCATATATGCAAGACAGAAAAAGAGACACAGATGTATAGAACAGACTTTGGGACTCTGTGGGAGAAGGCGAGGGTGGGATGATCTGAGAGAATAGCATCGAAACATGTATATTATCAAGTGTGAAACAGATCACCAGTCCAGGTTGGATGCATGAGACAAGTGCTCGGGGCTGGTGCACTGGGATGACCCAGAGGGATGGGATGGGGAGGGAGGTGGGAAGGGGGTCCAGGATGTGGAACACATGTAAATCCATGGCTGATTCATGTCAATGTATGGCAAAAACCACTACAATATTGTAAAGTAATTAGCCTCCAACTGATAAAAATAAATGAAAAAAAAAAAAAAAAGCTCTCTAACATGAAGCCAGGAAGCCATTGAGAAAGTATGACATATGCACGTCTCAGCCCTGTTGGAATTTGAACTTTGACCATTTTTTCGTCTTAACATAAGCATCCAGAACATCTGCTCAATGTTCCAGAAATGCAAGATATATGTCAGATCCTTACCCTAAAATAACTTGGGACAGGCTATTCCTTAAGGACAAATAGTTCCTTTCTTGCATTAGTGACAATCATTATTCTTGAACAACCTTGTGGTTTTTGCTTTTAGAAACCCCAACTCTCTCTTCCCTGGAGCAATCTTTTGGTTTTACCTGGATCTGTGTGTCCTGAATTGCAGTTCTTAAGACCCCAAGTAAAATTCTTTGTTCTTTGCAGCCTTGACACTGATTATGGCTCAACAGAGGGATTGGATGGCCCAAGTAGAGGGTATTATAAGAACACAAGCAGTGGCAATGGAAAAGGACAGATAGGAGTGTGTGTGTGTGTGTGTGTGTGTGTGATGTGTATAGTGTGTGAGTTGTCTTAAAACATAAAAGGAGTTGTTAGTTGACAGGGAAAGCTAGAAAGATGAGTTGCAGCCAATGCATTGAGGGCCTTGAAAGCCAGACCAAAGTGATTTGGCAGACAGTGGTGATTTCTTTATGAGGAAAATGATATTATCTGTTTAATGAATCTGAAAATATATCTGGTTGTGATGTGAAGGGAAACTGAAGTTTAATGAAACACTAAGACAGTTAGACTCCCTAAGTGGTTATTGCAGGGAAAACTATAGAGATAAAACTGAAATGTAATCTCATAGCAATTAAAATATAACCCGAACACCTACATGCAACATGTCACAATTGCCTCTTTTGACTTAACATCTTCTGTGTGGATGACTTATGAAGATGAAAAGCAAAAACATAATGCTTTGCAAGGTTATTTTTTAGAATGCAAAATTGATCAATCATTTCCATAAAAGTACCATTTCATTTCATAAATTTTACTGCTTGGAACATTAATAATGGAGAGCACATAAAGAACTGAAATTAAGCACTTTTACTACACTGTCTTAAAGATGCATGTGTATCTTCCAAATGTTAAAAAAAAAAATAAAGAAGCCATTCTTTTCAACTTCAAAGCTAGCATTTTTTTGTGACCCAGATCCTGAATAAAAACATAAAAACAGTCTTTAGTTCTGCTGTTAAGATGGAGAAATCTTAAACTCTAAAGTTTGCTCTTAAAACAAAGAAAAAATGAAAAGAAAAAGAAAGGTAGGCAATATGTTTCTATTGTTGTGCAGCAAGGCAGCTACACAATGCTGAAGAGAGAAAAGAATGACTTTAATATAAAAGTCTTGGATTCTGGCAAGCTTTGGATTATTCATACTATTTGGTTTTGAGGTTTAGATTGAACTGTGTGTCAGTAACAGCACACTGAATGCCATTTTTTTCAAGCCTAAACAAAAAGTCCTCAAAATAATTACTTTCAAGTCTTCTTTGTTCCTCTTGCCATTTGCTCTTCAGCTTTTTTTTTTTTTTTTGCTTATTTTAACCAATTAGGCAAATATGAAATATATGTTGAGTCTAGTTAACAGAAAGTATTTTCAGAATGTAGTTCTTAGAAGTGATAATGAACAAGGCAACATGTGTTTACTGAAAGAAAAAGGCACAATGTAAAAGTTGTGAGTTAAGTTTTATTTGGGGAAACTTACTGAGGACTATAGCCTGGGAGACAGCCTCTTAGACAGCTCCGAGGAACTGCTCCCAAGAGGTAATGGAGAAACCAGGATATATATGAATTCTTTTGCTGGGGGTGCTGGGGGCACATGTAGTTGAACATCAAAAGATTACCACTAATTACAAAGAACAGAAGTCTCAACTTAATGATTTTAGGGCAATGAGAAGATGCAGGAATCTGGGGATCATTGAAATTATTCCTTAGATATGTGTCTTAAGTATCTAGGGGTAGTATATTTAAAGTACAGAATGCTTCCTGTTTTTATCCATCCTGAATTCTGCTCAGGGTACACTGTTACTGGATGTCTACAGTGATTAATAGCTTGATCTTTGTAGAACCAGAATGGTGGGCAACATTCTTTTCTCTACACATGATATATAAAAATAATGTAAGAAGGGGGAAATAAGCATCTTACTGAACTTCTGGAATCTGTATGTTTATTTAACAGCATCCAGTTTAAGAATCAAGTATTATCATTGTCTTTTGCTTTCCTGTTATGATTTTCAGCTCAATAAATTCCTGCTTCCTGATTTTGTCATACTTGGAATTCTGCTGCACTCACTCATCAGATCTATTTTTGGCAGCTGTATCCTGTCTCCATCTCTAAGGGCATGTGATCAAATTCTTCAAACTGACTCAGGGTGTCTGGTGACTTTTCAGACTGTTTGGGCAACTCAGTGGGGCATTCAACCTTTCCAGTAACTATACCACAGGAGAATAAGCAAACTGTATCCTTATCTTCTGCCTGGAGGTTAGCATTACTAATGTTATAGTGTTTACATTTTCTTCTATGGATGCTTAACTATATTTTCCAGGTTCATTAGATACTTTCCCCAAAATTATTCAATGCTCTGGGGCTAATGTTCTTTTTCAATGAAAAATAAGCAAGATATCCTTCATAAAGGACCAGGATCTATCATTTTTGTTGGGTTTTCCATTGGTGGGAATGAATTGTACTGCACCCAGTGTCTCTGAATACATATCCAGATGCTAAAACATGAGATTTCCCACCTAAACATAAATACAATTGCATTTCTTATTTTAATTCATACAAATGTGTTCAACAAACATTTGTTGAGCAACTACTATATACAACAGACTACACACCGTAGAGAGGATACAATGATGAATGGACCACAGTCCCTTACCCTGAAGAATCTTCTAGTTTTTCAGGACACTAAAGGGATAGTATAAGTAAAGTGTACAAATAACTGCAATACAAGGTAAAATATGATGAGGGCAATAAAGAAAATGTTCTAGAGAGTGGCAGATTATAAATGGTGGCTGAATCAGAGGGAATGATTCAAGAAGAAGTAGCAGTGGAGCTATGGAATTTAATAGAGAGGATTTCAACAGGCAGAGATAAAAGAGGAAATAACCCTGCTAGAGATAACAGCAAGCACAAAGGTGAGGAGGCAGGAAAACACACAGCAAGTTTGGGGAAAGACAAGTGATCTAGTCTGATGGGCCATTGAATGGACATCCTCAGAAAGTGAACAATAAAACTGAAAAAAGTGGGTGAAGGCCACATGAAGAAGGATGTCAGCTAGATGGAGAAGTTCAGAGTTTATTTAGTGCACAAGAAAGAAGCAATGAAAGCCTTTAAGAAGGAAAATGACTTGCCATATTTACTTATGCAGGAGTCTCTGGTGGCTCAGTGGTAAAGAATCCGCCTGCAATATGAGACATGGATTTGATCCCTGGGCCAGGAAAATCCCATGGAGAAGGAAATGGCAACCTACTCCAGTATTCTTGGGAGTGGGAAATTCCATGGACAGAGGAACCCGACAAGCTACAGTCCATGTGGTTGCAAGAGTCGGACATGACTTGCCAACTAAACCACCACTACATTTACTTTATGCATCTATTTGCACCTTTCCGCATTACAAAAAGTATCTGATGCAGTCAACAAAAATGAAAATATTGTAATAAGATAAAAATATTAAAATGATCAAGATGTATAGATAAAATATTAATAAGAAAGCCAAAAGACACCAGGAGTAGCCAGTGCAAAAAAAAGAAGCTCCTACACAATTATTAATAGTAGGGCCTACAGTCAGCTTTGGGTTAAAGAAAGGCAATGTCAAAGAATGTTCAAACTGCTGCACAATTACACTCATCTCATATGCTAGCAAAGTAATGCTCAAAATTCTCCAAGCCAGGCTTCAGCAATATGTGAACCATGAATTTCCAGATGTTCAAACTGGATTTAGAAAAGGCAGAGGAACCAGAGATCAAGTTGCAAACATCTGTTGGATCATAGAAAAAGCAAGAGAGTTCCATAAAAACATTTGCTTCTGTTTTATTGACTATACCAAAGCCTTTGACTGTGTGGATCACAACAAACTGTGGATAATTCTTAAGAGATGGGAATATCAACCACCTTACCTGACTCCTGAGAAATCTGTATGTAGGTCAAGAAGCAACAGTTAGAACTGGACATGGAACAATGGACTGGTTCCAAATCAGGAAAGGAGTATGTCAAGGCTGTATATTGTCACTGTGCTTATTTAACTTATATGCAGAGTACATTATGTGCAATGCCAGGCCGGATGAAGCACAAGCTGGAATCAAGATTGCCAGGAGAAATATCAATAACCTCAGATATGAAGATGACATCAAACTAATAGCAGAAAGTGAAGAGGAACTGAATAGCCTCTTGATGAAAGTGAAAGAGGAGAGTGGAAAAGTTGGCTTAAAACTCAGCATTCAAAATCTAAGATCATGGCATCCAGTCCCATTACTTCATGGCGAATAGATGGGGAAACAACAGAAACAGTGACAGACTATTTTCTTGGGCTCCAAATTCACTGCAGATGATGACTGTAGCTATGAAATTAAAAGATGCTTGCTCCTTGGAAGAAAAGCTATGACCAACCTAGACAGCATATTTAAAATCAGAGGCACTTCTTTGCCAACAAAGGTCCATCTAGTCAAGGCTATGGTTTTTCCAGTAGTCATGTATGGATGTGGGAGTTGGACTATAAAGAAAGCTGAGCACCGAAGAATTGATTCTTTTGAACTGTGGTGTTGGAGAAGACACTTGAGAGTCCCTTCAACTGCAAAGAGATGAGTCAATCCTAAGGAACTCAATCCTGAATATTCATTGGAAGGACTGATGCTGAAGCTGAAACTCCAATACTTTGGCTACCTGATGCGAAGAACTGACTCATTTGAAAAGACCCTGATGCTGGGAAAGATTGAAGGTGGGAGGAGAAGGGGATGACAGAGATGAGACGGTTGGATGGCATCACCAACTCGACAGACACGAGTCTGGGAAAGCTCCAGGAGTTGATGATGGACAAGGAAGCCTGGCATGCTGCAGTCCATGGGGTCACAGAGTCAGACATGACTGAGTGACTGAACTGAACTGAACTTGTGTTTCTAATTGGCCAGAGAAATGGTAGAGATGTAACATGTGGACCAAGGACACAATCAAAGCTGTGATTCGTATAGGTCAATCTAGTAGTGGCACAAAGGATAAATTGGCATATGGACATTGTCAGTGGATGGTAGACTGGTTAGGAAGTTATTACAACATCAATGAGGTAATAAAAATTCTTTCTTATGGAATTTGGTATTCCCTTAATATAAGACTGGCAAAGAGGAGAAACTGTTGTTTTTGGTATCTTTATGGCCTAAAACATGTTGCCAATGACAAGTTCCAGAGATGTATAAAACTAATCTGGTGCTATTTCCTGTCTGCTAGAGGTGTTTTCTTTAGGGTGTGTATGTTGTGCAATTCATTTCTTTGGAGAGAGCCTTGTCTAAGTATCACCAGGCGCTTGGCAGGTCAAGTCCTCTGTGTCCTCCAGTGACATCTTTAACTGTGAGGCTGTGTGGTACCTTTCAGAGTGGACTTCACCTTTGCAGTGGGAATACCCGTAAGTCATTTAAGAATAAATGTTCAGTTAATAATGGGTTTCTTTCAAAATAAATGAAGACTATGCTTTTTTCTCCTTTGTGTCAGTGTTCACTTTCAATGTGAAGATAGCAGCAGGGAAAAGAGAGAGCTTGCAAAGGCAACTACAGCTCCAAAAAAAGGAGCGGCGGGGGGAGTCAAAGTCGTAATGATGCAGATTCATTTCATTTTAGAATGCCTGGCCAGGGCAGTGAGATCTGTTTGAATAAGAGCTGTTGCATCCCGCCGTGAGAGAAAGTTATTCCTTGCTGAGTCTAAATTATTCAGAAACAGGGGAGAGTAGAGTGAGGGAGTAATTATCTCTACCAATGGGGCATGCTAACCTTTCCAAGCAAGGTATCATTCTACACGCACACACACATGTGCACGTTTGTGCATGCACACAGATACATATGTCTACTTCAAAGTGTATTCTATATTTTCAGCCACACTCTTTTCATAACATACGACAAAAGGGACCCTCTCTTATCTCACCTGCACCTTTCTCCTGAATTACCCTATGTTTCCACTCTTCTGTCCTTTCTTCCTACCATTTGCCTTCTGGACTACATAGCCTGCAAAAAGAATTGCTCTCAGATAGCTCTTCTATATCCATAGTTCTTTATTTCTGGTTAATTACTGCTCAGATGTTTTCATTTTGTTTTGTATTATATAATATGAGAAAGAGACAGAGACAGAGAATGAGAGAGAAATTTGTGTATGAGTTATGACGCGTAACCCAACAGCCGTGGTTCTCAAATGTCAGCATACATCAGAATCACCTAAAGAGCTCCATACAACATGATTGCTGGACATGCCCCAGAGTTTCTCATTCAATAGGACTGGATAGGATCTGAAAATGTGAATTTCTAACAATATCTCAGGTAATGCTGATGCTGGCAGCTTTGAGATCACACTTAAAGAACCCCTGTGATGAAATACTATTAATAATATTAAAGCTGCCCTGAGGCTTCTTTCTAATTCCGTTGTTCTCTTTCCCCTTAAGAGGTCAATTACTATGCTGATTTTTAAAAATCATTTCCTTGCTTTTTAAAAATACTCTTAATTTTGTCACATGTACATGTACTCCTAAACTACAAAGGAATATTTGGACAATGGAATATTACCCAAGGGTGAAAAGGAATGAACTGTTGGTATACAGAATAACGTGATAAATCTTAGAAACATAATTCCAGGTGAAAAAAAGTTACTGAAGATTATATGTGGTAATTTAGCATTTTCAAATATTCCAGTGCTTTTCATCCCCAGTTCTGGTTGATGACATCTCCAGAAAAGTCTTATATTTTTCACAAATAATATGTTGCATATACAACTTCTTTCTAAGGATCTCTATGCATGCCACAGTTTCTCATTTAATCTAAAAGTTGTGAGGTAGGTAGGGAAAGACATTTCCTTCTATCTTTTAACAAATAAATGTGAAATACAAAAAGGAATCACCTAAGAGTGAATGTGATTGGAAAAATAAAGGTTAAAATTCCAGATTCTTGGAGACTTTTATTGAGGACAATTGATGTTATATCCACAAGAAGTAGGACAGCATAATAAATTTTAAAAGTTCTGGCTAGGAATTAGGAGAGGTAGATTCCAGTCCTGATTCTACTCCAGAAAAGTCAATTCATCCCTCTGGGTTTGATCCCTCATCTACAAAATGATGAGATCAATAGTTTTAAAACCATGCTCAAAAGAGCCCTAGGGATTCCTCACAGACATTTCTGGAACTGCATCGGGCAATGAGGAGGATGTGGAGGTTGGAGGGAGCAAGGATGATGTTTGAGGTTCAGGACCTTCTTTCCAGTGCTACCCAGGTGGCTCAGTGGTTAAGAATCTGCTTGCCAAGCACAAGATGCAGGTTTAATTCCTGGATCAGGAAGATCCCCTGGAGGAGGAAATGGCACCCCACTCCAGTATCCTAGCCTAGAAAATCCAATGGACAGAGGTTCCTGGCGGGCTACAGTCCACTGGGTCGCAAAGAGTCGGACACAACTGAGAATGCATGCATTACATATTACCTTCTTTCCACCTCTTCCATCTGAGCCACTGAACTCTCTGATTTTCACATGCTGGACTTCTAGAAAGAATTCATTTGGAGAACTGGTTCTGTTGATTGACAAATAAAGTTCAAAAACTACAAAACTAACAGATTTATAAAGGCCCTTCCAGCTCTACTGTATTCTTCTATTCCAAACCTTTCTTAAAGCAATCTGTACCACCACCACCACGAAAACTCCCTTTTATTTCAGTCTTGCTTTTGGTTTTTCTTTAAAAAAAATTTTAAAAAAACTCTCTCAAATTTCCATCTCAATGCCCCCAAGCCTATATATTATTCTTTCACTCTACCTTCTTTAATGCAGTCTCTGAAGAAAGATCTCACTTCTCAGCTTCAAGACAAATCTTTCCATCCATGTTCCAGACCTCATTCCCTACAATTCTTAAGACTTTGCCTATTTATTATTTTCACTCATACTCTCTCTTTCTCCTCTTCCATCTCCTCTCTTTCTCATTTTCAAGATATTTATCACAGGCTACACATATGCTCAATAATTTTTCCTAAACATAAACAAAGCACAAACCCTCCCTATAGCCTACATCCTCCTCTGATTATTAGTTCCCTCTCCTTCCCTCTTCAAATGTCTGGCATTGTTGTTTCTATTAGTATTTTTTTTGTTTCCTATTTCATCACTTCTCAATCTACGATAGTTTGCCTTTTCTTCCCACCATTTCAATAAAAATGTCCTGGCAAAATCCTCCACCAATGGTCATCTCAGTTCTCTATCACGGCATCATATAGTAGTTATTCTATCAGTTTAGTACTCTTAGCAACTTCTTTCCCACCCTCCACCTTAGCTGGAGGTTTTGTATGAAAGACCCTGGTGTCTCTGCCCCAGCCCTATGCGATGTCATCTATACTACTACACTCTGATCTCTGCCCTTAGTTTATCGTAATCATTGTCTCATGCCCAGGTTCTCTCTCTTTGTCTCACACCTTCAAACTGACCTTTTAGCTGGGATTATCTGAGTCTCTTCCCTGGTGGCTCAGACTGTAAAGAATCTGCCTGCAATGCAGGAGACCTGGGTTCAATCCCTGTGTTGGGAAGATCCCCTGGAGGAGAGCATGGCAACCCACTTCAGTATTCTTGCCTGGAGAATCCCCATGGACAGAGGAGCCTGGCAGGCTACAGTCCGTGGGGTTGCAAAGAGTCAGATATGACTGAGAAAAAAGCACATACATATACATACATCTGAGTCTCTTAGTATTTCATCCTTTGACACTGCTTCTCAGGTCATTTGAGCTCCATGCTCTGCAATTCATGGAACACTTCATCCCAAACCCAAACTTTCAGTGTGGGCATCTAAGTTTGTTCAGAGGGGATGAGGGGCACAGATCCAAGGTCCTTGTACTTCTCATGCTGCAAGTTCTCCCAAGATGATAGTATCCTCTCTGGTGACTTCAACTACCACCTGTGTGTTGGTAATTTTCAGTCTTCTTACTTCAGATTCAGACTTATGTAGCCCAATTGTAGCAAGATATTGCCACTTGGGGATTCAATAGTTACATCAGACAAAATATGTCCAGACTAAAGTCATCATCTTCCCTCTAATACTTGAGGCTTCTCCTGATTTCCCCATTTCAATGAATGATACCCACTTCTAACCACTCATCTACATTGGTATCAGAGTGCTTGTAATAAAGCAGAATGAAAGAAGCGGTAGTACACAACTGGCACAGAGTTGAGATTATAGATATCTCTATGCCCCTATTTATGCTGCTCATCTCCATGAATCCCCAAGAATCAAGCTGAAAGTTAAAGCTAAGTAATCAGTGATGTTATTAATTTTTTTTGCTTACTTCATGTAATAATAAAGTAATTCATATATGTATAACTAAATCATCTTGCTGTACATCTGAAACTAACACAACATTGTAAATCAACTATGCTTCAATACATATTTTAAAAACCAAAAAAAAAAAAACTAAAAAAAAACTGCTGTGCTGACCAAAAAAATAATAATAAAGTAATTTATAGCTATCACCTAGTGCCTCTTACTCTGAGAAACAGAACCAACTAGTCACCAGAATTTCCTATTGGAAAATGTCTCCCAGGATCATAGAATAAATTGATAAACCCATAAATTACAACCTAAGTGGTTCATTCTTTCCAGAGCTAGCTGAGAATTTCTCCAAACATAAACCTTGGACAATTACCCTCTCCCCAAAATAAGATCTGATGTAAGAGTTCCTTTGCTCGCAACCCTCCACTACCATTGATTATTTTATTTAACAAATCTTTATTGAATGTCTAAAGTATGCAAGGTACTGTTCTGGACATGAAAGACACAGCAGTAAGCCAAACAATACACCCGTGCTATTTCTTTTTTTCCCTCACAGGATTCATTTCTCCACTCTTTCCTGGTCCTCTGTTGCCCAGGAGACTGACTTCTAAGACTGGCTTCACTTGGGCTTCTTGCCAGCTGATTTCTGCTCTGGTTTTAACAATAGGTACACTGGTATGATACAGAAGGATGGGAAGAAAGAAGAACTGGTCATTTCTTCTCCTGCTTCTTCTGACTTCCAGGATCATGTCTCTCTGTGTTCATGTCTCTCTGAGTTCCTCTAAGATTACATCTTCTTTAAGACAAGTCTCCTTCCTAGATCTAGCTTTCACTGAGCTTTACTAATTCTTTTTTCCACTTGCCCTTTCAATATACCTTATTTGTACCCATAACCCTGTCCATACTGCTGGGAAATAATCCTTCTTTATAGTCTCTTTATTTGAACTATCTGCAAGGATTTCTGATTCCTGATGGGATCCTGGAGTGATACACACTTGGGGCTTATAGAACTCACATTCTATGGTGGCAGTGGTTCAGGGGGAAGAAAGAGAGAAAAACCATCAAACACATAATGATATAATACAATGTCATAAGAATATGTGCTATGAAGAAAAAGTGAAGCAAGACAAGAGCAATAGGGGTGGGATAGTTGGAGGTTGACTATGAATAGACTGTAGAAGGAAAACTTTTCTAAAGAAGTAACATTTTGACATAGACAAAATTATAAAATTAATCTTAAGGACATCTAGAGCATTCAGAACAGGGGAAACAGCCAGTGCAAAGGCCCTGAGGTGGGAAATTAATTAGTAGGTTTGAGGATAGCTAGAAGGTTAGTGTGGCTACTTGATCATACTTAATCATTCATTAATTTGCATTCATTCCTTCTAGTTTTAAGCACTGCTCTGGAAAATGGAGATGAAAGTCATGGTCTCTGCCTTCATGGAGCTAACAGAAACAGTAACAAAGTCCTCTTCTTCTGCTTAAATTCGAAAAGAGGAAAAAATATACTAAAATGTCATAGCAAATTATACCAAATCATACCAAATTATACCAAATATACCAAATACATAGCATTTGGACTCCTGTAAAGTACAAGGTCAGCCAGACACTTCCATCAGCCTCATTCTAATGTTCACATGTCAAATTCAAGATCCACTCATTACACATTCAACATAGTCACAGGCTATTAAAAAGTTTAAAGATGATTGCTAAAAAATATATAAATAAATATTTAATGCTATTTTAAAATAAAGTTGCTATGTTATGATAGCAAAGTATGCATATAGATAACCATGTTTGTAAACCATAAGAAGAAATTGGAGGATGTCTTTTAGAGACCTAAAATGTTTTACATTATGATGAAGTATAAACATAATAAAAGATAAAAAGAAGTCCCACAATAAAAAGAATAAGAGGAGATGGTATTAGAATTAAGATATTGGAAGAAGCCCTTCACATTGATAGTGACAAATGCTAGAGTTGGCCATGGAAGCCTCGGTTTCCTTTAAGAAAAGGAATGAATGAAATAGACAGTGACGTGCATGAAGAAAACATAGATTTTCATTCATGCAAACAACACTGATCAAGTATGTAGTAAGTGCCTACTACTCTGCATGGCCTCTTGGGAATAGAAAGAAAGCCACACTCCTAGTACTGAAAGTGCCTTCGAGGAGAAAAGACAAATACATGAAAAGAATGGTCAGATGCCAGAAAAAATCAGTCCAAGAAGGCACTATTCTCAGTAGTCTAGCTCTTAACAAATTTTTAATCAGATAATATCCATGATTTAAGGACATTCAGTTAATACTGCACTTTAGAAAAAATTGATAAAGGTATTGGGACAGGGTTACAGTCAGTATCTCTTGCCTCACTTATTTCACATCTAATCCTCATGGGGTTATCTTTCCCTTTACTTTGAGTGTATTCCAAAAAGGAACCAGAATAGAGAAGTCACCAACACACACATTCAGCAATTTTCAATCTATCAGTATGGCTGCATTCATTCTGAAGACCTATTTTCTACATGTTATCTAGCAGCTGATGAAACAGATCGCAAATATAAATTGTCTCATGGGGTCTAAATTCTGTCTGGCCAATACCTACAGTAAGAGTGAATGGCATTCAAAATCCTTCACAAAGAATTGCTAATTAGTTGACTTCTCTGGTGGTCCAGTGGTTAAGACTCTGCACTTCCACTGCAGGGGGCATGGGTTCTATC
This sequence comes from Cervus canadensis, assembly GCF_019320065.1. Taxonomy (NCBI): domain Eukaryota; kingdom Metazoa; phylum Chordata; class Mammalia; order Artiodactyla; family Cervidae; genus Cervus; species Cervus canadensis. The sequence goes on from NC_057419.1 coordinate 29,474,975, forward strand.
CCTGGTCGAGCAACTAAGATTGTTCTTGCCCTGAGGTTCAGCCAGGAAGAAAAAAAAAAGAATTACCGATTAGTTCATCCAGTCCAGTGCTACAGATTGATGCAAATGTGGTTGTTCAATAACCTGTGTTGTGAAAAAGGAAGTTTCACAATGCCTAAGGTATTCCATATGAGCAACAGAAGCACATTCACCCATGACCTGGAATCTATTATATTATAGCTACATGTTTTGTTTTCCATTCCATGCAGTTATTTCCTGCAGAAATTCACCTTGCTGGTTATATTTTGTTGAATCTAAACACTTATATAACTGGAAGTTTCAAAAGACTACAAAATTGATAGAGGGAAATGGTTAGGACAGGTAATGATGAAATTTAAAATGTCATGGAGTGTGAATTACTTATACATAGGTAAACAGAAACTGACTGTATTTTCCAAAATTACTTTCATTCCTGGGCTTCCACAGCAGCTGTATATTTCTATATCCTCCTCTGTTCTGTACCACCAACCATGCTGCTACTGCTAAGTCGCTTCAGTTGTGTCCAACTCTGTGTGACCCCATGAACTATAGACCACCAGGCTCTTCTGTCCATGGGATTCTCCGAGCAAGAATACTGGAGTGGGTTGCCATGCCCTCCTCTAAGGGATCTTTCTGACCCAGGGATTGAACCTACATCTCTTACATCTCCTGTATTGGCAGGCACATCCTTTACCACCACCACCAACCATAATTAGCCAAAATAATTGTTATAGCCCTTCATTTACATCAGCAGATCATGTTATGCAAATTATTTTTAAAAATCTGGTGCTAGGTTGATCATAACCTCTTCAATTTGAGATTATTTTCCACATTTTGGATATGATTCTTTTCACTTCAGTTCAGTTCAGTTCAGTCGCTCAGTCATGTCTGACTCTTTGCAACCCCATGGACCACAGCATGCCAGGCCTCCCTGTCCATCACCAACTCCCGGAGTTTACCCAAACTCATGTCCATTGAGTCAGTGATGCCATCCAATCATCTCATCCTCTGTCATCCCCTTCTCCTCCTGCCCTCAATCTTTCCCAGCATCAGGGTCTTTTCAGATGAGTCAGCTCTTCACATCAGGTGGCCAAAGTATTGGAGTTTCAGCTTTAACATCAGTCCTTCCAATGAATATTCAGGACTGATCTCCTTTAGGATGAACTGGTTGGACCTCCTTGCAATTCAAGGGACTCTCAAGAGTCTTCTCCAACGCCACAGTTCAAAAGCATCAATGATTCTTTTAAGATACTACAATATCCCTAAGGGTTGAAGTCTTCTTTGATGTATTTTTTAAGTTATTTAAAAAAGAATTCTTGGGACTTTCCTGGTGGTTCAGTGGTAAAAGAATCTGTCTTGCAATGCAGGGGACAAGAGTTCTATCCCTGGTTGGGGAACTAAGATCCCACATGCTGCAGAGCAACTAAGCCCACATGCCACCACTACTGAACCCCGTGTACTCTGGGGCCTGCAAACCCACAACTACTGAGCCCACATGCCACATCCCATATCGAAAGACCCTGTATGATGCAATAAACATCCTGTGTGCCATGACTAAGGCCTGATGCAGCCTAATTGATTAATTAATTAAAAAAAGGAATTCTTATCTCCAAGTATCAACCTACCCATGCCAACCTATGATTTACATAATAAATAAGACACCAAGTGTACAAGTCACAGAACTCCTATATAATGTTTCTACCAAGAAAAAATAACTTCCACCTTTTTTATTGGATGCTAGTTTTTCAAATACCCTTTGCCAATATAGAGACTACCCAAGGACATTGATGAACATTTCTATTAAGCACCTATAGTGTACAGAGCCATTTTCTAGACACTATAGAAAATGCAAAACATAAAAAGAGGCCTGCCCTACATAAGCTTATTATTTAAAATGAGACCTAAGATAGACACATGAAAAAGGAAAGAATAAAAGTGAGTCTGATAATGTATTCAAGTTGCATATAAGATGCTACAGGATGCAAACAAAGGGATAAATCAACTGGGATAATGATAATTAGGGAAATTCCTTGAAGTAGATGACTGTTGAGATGTTTTGTTTTTTTCCCTTATTTGTGAAAATCCGGTCCAACCGTTTTTGACAAAGTAAACTTACAGCTTGATGTGATTTGGGATCTGTGCGAAAACAACTGAATCTGTTATTTTATAAGAAAAAAGAAGGGCAGAAGAGATTCATCACTTCTGCAAGGGGAAGAAAAATTATACTTCATCTTTAGGCACTCCTTCTTCTCTGAAATATGATTCATATCTTCCACCATGGAATAGTCTGTTTTGCCTTGCATTGTTCTACTGAATGATGGAGTAAGATGATAAAGCATTTCATCTGAGGATGCAAAACAGTGACAAGTTAGATTATACATTGAGGTTATTGGGATACAAATGTGATAGCTTAGGGCACCCTTTTCAGGAAAAGAAAACTGATGATCTTTTATATTTCTTATAGGAAGCAGCAATTTTGAACATATAAGTCTTCGCCAGCCCTAGTCAAAAGACACAAGGTCCTGTATATATATATATATATAAATCTTCTTGCCCAGTTTTCCTGGAGTCTATTAACAAAGAAGATTCATCTCTGGCCTCAACGCACTGCTCCACTTTGAAGCTCTTTAAAAAATGATTCTACATGATATTCTTCACTTTTCACAGAGGAAAAAGTCATGTAACTGATTCAACCAACTATTTAATAATTAGAGCTGAATTGTTAGCCACTGTAAAATACAATTGTATACAAAGGATTAGTTACCTTTCTGACAAACAGTGACAATCTGCATTTATTTAAACTCAGAGATGTAGATCTGCTGTCTTTGGTATTACAGCATGATTTTCCTTAGCTCCATCTTTATCCAGAGCCAGTTTTCCCAAATTTAGGGAGAAGCTTAGATTCTGAGCCAAAACATCATTTTTAAATTGCCAGAAGCTGCCTGTTAATTTTTCCCATGTTCTTATTCAATTAAAAGTTGAAGCTTAGATCAAATTAAAATGACTTGCTTCATTATCAAACATCCAGCCATCCAGCTGTTCACAATATTAACGTTAATACATTTCATGTACAATAGTATTTTCTGATGTTCTCTGCAGGTTCCCTCATGTCTGTAGTCAATTAATTATTTGTTATGTGTGTGCTTATGGCAGCCTGGCTTCCTGTTTCCACTACCTCTTCTGCTTCCACAAAGCTCTGAAACACTTAAATACTGACATTCATGAATCATAACTAAATTCAATATCCTTTATTTTCTTTCCTCTGAAAACAGGTCTCATACTAGAAGGGAGAGAAGTCTAACATCTCTGAAAAACTTAAATACAATTCTTCTTCATTATCAGACATTATGACCACAATCCATCTACCAATATATGTCTGTCATGGCAGATATCTGGCATCTTGACAAAAATTGTAGCACCAAATATGAATGAGGAGATGGCAAGATATGCCACCTTCTTGAACTGAGGATTGAAAATAGTGATGATTGAAATAACTGAGAAGCATCATATTTTTTATTTTCAGAAAGACTAAAAGTAAGTGCTTTGACTGAAATCCAAAGATATTATGCCTACCTGGTAGAAAGAGCCATCCCATTCAGTCAGTAACCAGTAATCATTATTAATGCACAGTAAATCATTATTAATGCACAGTAGTATGGAGAAGAAAATGGCAACCCACTCCAGTATTCTTGCCTGGAGAATCCCATGGACAAAGGAACCTAGAGGGCCAAAGTGCATAGAGTCGCAAAGAGTCGGATACAACTAACACACACACACACAAAGTACTATTGCTAAGACAGACCCATACGTATAGGAAAATTAATCAAAATGAAAGAAATTATTACCAAGAAACAAAGCAGATTTGATGATTAGCAAAAATCATTGAACAAAGAGTATTTTGGAAACAACACAATTTCAGCTACTTCCCTTCCTCATAGTAATCCCTTCCCGGACTTCTATCCATCTGTAGCTTCCTGAATCACCTGAGTCCTTCTTAACCTGTCATGGAATTTTAGGCTATCTTTAGTATCTGTTTAAGACTAGCATACTATTCCTGTCCCAGTAACTACACATCCACACATACTTCCTAGCCTCAGTCATCACTCCTTTAGCAACACAAATGTTATGACCATTCTAAATGATCCATACACATTCATACTCAACAGAGAACAAATTAGCAGGGAAAGAAACAGGGAAAAAGACATTTCAGATAGGGGAGATATGAAGCACAAAATACCACACTCTGTGTATAGAATTACAATCATTGCCAGTGGAAGAGGTACAAGTTGAGGTTCATCAAAGGAAGGGGCATCCTCATGGCTTTCAATTACGTGCCACGTGATCAAAAGTGGAAATTAAGCAAATATTTTCAGGCAATAGCGAGTCAAAGTGTTCATGATTGCCATATGAGTATTAAAGATACTAATATATAAGGCAAGTGAATGTTGCATCTTTATCCATACTTGATTGTTCTTTTGTCAATAAACTTTCATAATGTCCCAGCCTCAACATATGATATCAATGTTATTAAACTTTTGGTTTCAAAATTTTATAATTAATTATGTCCATCTTTTCTTATTTATTAATTGACCCAAGCTTTCTAATATGGTATCTCTCAAAGTATCAACTCTAGACACCTACATCAGAAACCTCACTTGATGCTTGTTAACAGGTAGTTTCCTAGGACTCGGGTCAGATTTGCTGAATCAGAGTGCCACCTAGGAATCTCAATTTTGACAAACACTCTCAGCTGATTCTCATGCACAATGAAATCTAACCACATCACAGCATGATACCTATCTGTGGTGAATTAGACTAGGGTCACTGCTGACAGAAAGTTAGTACAATCTGACTTTTGTATGCTGAATGTGGTGTCAGTGTTTGCCAAGGCATATTTCTCAGAGCTCTGCTCACTGGAGATGCTCTCGAACAAAATTTCTGTGGCCAAATGCATTTCATATACCATCAAAATTACATAGTTATTATTAATTATAATTAATAACATATTAAAGGTTCTGAGAAGTCCTGCATTAAAAGAAAAACAGCATTTCCCAAATTTATTTGACTATGAAACCCTTTATTATCTATTATCTATTTATTATCCTTATTATCTATGAAACCTATTTATATACTATAGGATGAAATGCTAATATGAGTATATTTCTAAAATAATGCTCTCATGCTCCACTGTTAAATGTGGTGTTGGTGTTTATCATATTATTGAATTATTTTCCATTTCCAGGTTATTAAGATTTTTAAAAACCAGGGTTATATTGGGATATATTTAAAAATCAGGGATATAACTGATGGTGGTAAAGGGTCAATGCACTGATGAAAACAAAATACATTGAAATTCCATGTGGTTTTTCAATAAATGGCTCAATTTATTAATATGTTAGTTATGATCTGAATATCTTTATAATAAGTCCACCAACAAAACTTAGTTGGCAAATTGTGAGTCAGAAAACAGAAGCTCAGTTCTCCTGTTAGAATATTAAAAAAAACTTTTTGTTAGATCACTAAGTGAGAAATCATTTGGAGGCATTAGCAGATCAATTGTAATTTGTAAAGCAACCTTTAGCAGTTATAGTTAAGATGGTTTTCAATGATTGCCTCATTAGAACACGGCATCCCCCTTTCCTGTAGCACACATGATGCATTCTCTATTATCTGGCTGTGGATTCACTGCAGTGTGGATTTGTGAGATTCTGAGCACATCTTCATCACCTCACACCAAACTACTGAACAGCCCCTCAATCCCAGGACACTGGAAACACACCAAAAACATCTGACTCTGCCTGCTCAAATATTACCCAAGCTGTCTTCCTTCTGCCTATTTACACATTAGAGCCTAGAGAGCAAACTTTCACCTTTATCGAAATAATGTTTCCAGAAGGTACAATTTATTATATTTATGTATCAACTCTTTTGACCTTACTGATATCACTTTTACCAGTTTTGCCATCATCACTTCCTTGTTCCCTTAGGAGCCTCTAACTTCTCTATAGAGTTTTAAATAAAATCAAGCCTATTTAGGAAAGTACAGATATGGAATCTTTTGAAAGCTGGGAACAAGTATGATACTAGCAGTAATTAAAGAAAAAAGGTAGAAATCATTTGCTTTAAAGACTGTATGAAATATTATAGAATGTCCCATTGTGAAAAGCAGTTTAGCACAGAATTAGCAATCAAGGCTTTCTGCCAGCCTTCTTAGCAGCTGTTAAAACTTGTTTGGAACCTTTGCATGAGAAAGGCTGCAGCAACTATAAACTACAGTGGTTCATCTGAAATACATTTATGGTTATTAAAAGCACAGCAAAACATCTGCAAAAGAAAGCAAGCACTAGGGGGTTAGAAGGGCAAGTTAGTGAAGCTTCCCAGAATTATCTCAGGGCCTGTCAGGGAAGGTTAAAAAAGAGGCTTCCCCAGCAGCTGCCAGAGACAGAACTGAAGCTGCCAAGAGTTAAAGGAAGCGAACAAAGTGTAGAGGGACCCAGAGGATTTCTATCTTGTAGGCTCAGTGTGAGGAAATGTAGAAAGGTGCTAAGCTCCAAAGTAAGAGACGTATATGTTAGGAAATTGAATGGATTGAGCCTTGTATGATCAACACAGTTTGCACACAAGCAAAAAGATAAATTCTGTAAAGGGAAAAGTACTAATTACAGTGACGTCCAAAGAGTAGCTTCCCCAATGCTCCTTCAGATGCAATAAAAACTGAATTTCCACATGGACTAATAAATTAGGAACTTAATCAGAAAGACTGAAAAATGTGTTTGCAAAAGAAAATAGAACATTCGAGTGGAAAGTCAAATAAGGCAGCATGGAGAATTCCAAGCAATTAATAGTCCTAAAGATTGACAAGCATTTGAGTCAAGTTCACAATAAATGCAGAAAAACATATTCAGGAATTTAAGAAGACATCAACTATTATCAGTGGGTTATTTTGGCCTCCTTTACACTGGCCAAGTGGTTTACCCTCTATCATTCCTCTTTCTTATAATCTTGTATGTCATTCCTAGGTCAAATATATGTTAAATGGAAATATACAGAGATTTATGTTAAAATCTTTTACAATAAAATACAAGTCTCTGTTGATTAACTTTCCATAATTATTTATCAGTAACCTTAGACATGCTATAGAACTAATGTAATGTATAGAATGTTCAATGCATTTATTTTCTGAAGAGTTATAAATTTAAGATTGCACTGGATAGCTGCCATGGTCTTCTAATGTATTACAAGACAGCATTGGTGATTGCTATGCATTTAAAAGATTGTTGTTCTATTAAAAAAAGCTGGATAAATGAACATTAGAGTGCTTACTTAAAGCCACACTCCCTGAAGTCAATAAAACATAGAAATATTTTTTAAGTTCCAAGTTAAGTTTTAAGTTCATACTACTTTCTACATCTTACTATTAGATTAAGTGGACTTCTAAATTGAGTGATAATCTTAACAGGGTGATGATAATATGTTAACATTAGAATGATTATACGAGAAGTCAGAACAAAGTAAACACTTTTGTGTTATACATTTCTAACTCTGTGTTTATAAACAACATTTCTTAAGGAGGTTCATCCTGTACTGATGCAATAGTTTTCCTTAATATTAGAATCTCCACATTCCAAATTCCTCCATACCAGGTCAATCTACTACCATCAATTAACTTCTCAGAGCCGATGCTATTTCTGCACCATCTTCCATGATGTCCTCCTACTCTAAATATTCTCACGTGTGTGCATGCTCAGTTGCTTCAGTTGTGTCCAACTCTTTGTGACCCCATGGACTGTAGCTCACCAGGCTCCTCTTTCCATGGGATTCTCCAGGCAAGAATACAGGAATGGGTCGCCACACCCTTCTCTAGGGGATCTTCCAGACCCAAGGATCAAACCTGCGTCTCTTATGTCTCCTGCATTGGCAGGTGGATTCTTTACCACTAGTGCCACCTGGGAAGCCCTTGGGGGCTAATGTCTCTGACCTATTTTTTCACCTACTAATGATAAATTATACACTAATTCATTACATGGTATTCTCAATTAAATGAGATGAAAAACTTTGGAGGCTAAAGGGTATGTGTATGTGTGTGTATGTGTTTGTATGTTCCTTCTATAATCAATATTTGTATATATAGTCACTGAGATCCTAGATTTTGATATTTAGTGTTCAGTAAGTCTTCAGAATTAAAAAAAAAAAATGACTTGTCCTGGCCAGCTGTTTTTAAAGCTCCTCTCTGCTAACTGGCTTTAAATAATAACAACAGAAAGAGAAAGTATACCATTATTTACAGATACTGTCAAACCGTGTGCACTGAATCTTGTCCCTATTCCACTACTTGTCTCTTGCTTTCAGAGTTTAAATAATCTCATACCCACTCCTGGGCTTCTGACTGTCCAAACTCACTTGGCTTTCACTTTTCTTTAAGTATAAATCGCATCGGCTTGTACCTTTCTAAGACTCAGTTACCACATTTACTTAGCCACATTCTAAGTAAAATTTAAAAATGCAGAAATGTTTATACTGCAATAACATCGTCTAATATGATTCTGCCATTGCTACCTGAAAATATAGGTTTTATTATCCAGTTAAAAATAATGCAGAATAGAAAATATCTGTATCTGGAAACACTGGGTGTCAGATTTGTAAGATTCCAAAATACATAGATTTTAATTTATTTCTGCAACATCCTAATAAATTATCAACTTTAATTCCTAGTTGTTTTTATTGAATAAATTGATTCCCTAAAAAACTGAATGTAAATGTGCTACTCAAATAATTTCTATGACTATTTATGATTTTCTGTGAAAATCTCCAGCAAATTCTCATCCCCCAACTTTCTGAACCTAATTAGCCCTTATCATTTCTAAATGACTGAACTGTCCACCTGTTTGGATCTTGGGACTACCTGGTTTTATGAGCAGTGATGGCCAGAGAAGCAGAGTAATGGAAATGGCCAAAAAAATACAAAGCCCACATATGTTCTATACCAAAATACAGTTGCTACTTCAGGGCAAAAGGCACTGAAAGTCAGGATATGGCAAGGAGTTAATATTTCTGTAGGTTTTACATTTCTGTCTCTTTGTGTCTGCCAATAAAATGAAAATATGGCATTTACTATCATGTTCCCTACTATTATCTTAAGCAATCTTAACATTTGTAATATAAGAACCTCAACTGTTTACCTCTAATGTTACTATAAACACTCTCATAATAGACCCTTCTAATTGGTGAACAATTGATCACTGATACCAGCGTGCTAATAAATCTATCATGAAAACAATAATGCTTATTTACTAAGATTTTAGCAGAATCTGTGCTAGAATCTATAATAACTAATAGTTAGAAACCTTGCTGGGGGGAAGATATAACCTAGATTGCCACAAATGGATTTGAAACCAGTTCAAAAGCAAACCACACAGCATTACCCCCACATTTTGAATCAGTTAATAATAAACATAAGTGGAATAATTGAAAAGTCTGAGTCTCCTCTTTTCACACTTGAAATGTTTCTGGGATATACATAAACAAGAAATTGAAAACATAAAGAAAAGAACAGTGGCTCCAAAAACCCAGTTATTCATCCAAAAGACGTTATTAGGTGACCTGAGTTATTCAAGTACAGTTTTCCTGTACTTTTATGTGGTGGGTTAGGTCTCTGTGGTATCCTCACACCCAAAAGCCAAACCCCAAAACCCACCAGTAGTCAAAGATCTTAAAACTGCTTGGCATACTCTAAAATCGAATTGACCTTCTTTAAATACAATCCTGACAAGAGATACAAAACAGTATATTCATTTCCAAGGGCTGCTATGAAAAAAACACCAACTGGGTGACTTAAAACCACAGAATCTTACTCCCTCACAGTTCTAGAGGTCAGAAGTTTGAAATCAAGGTGTTGGCAGTGTCATTCTTTCTGTGCAGTCTCTATGAGTGGATCCTTCTTTGCTTTTTCCAACTTCCAGTGGCCCCAGACTTCCACTGGCTCATGGTAGAATAATTCCAATCTCTGCCTCTGTCTTCACATGGCTGTCTTCCTTGTGTCTGCATTTGTCCAAGTTTCCGTCTTGTAAGGACCCCATTATTACCTGCTCTTAACTTGATTACATTTGCAGAGACCTTATTTCCAAATCAGGTCACAGTAACAGAAACCAAGGATTAGGCTTGTCATATCTTTTTTTTTTTTAATCCTGGGAGGGGACGGCCACAATTCAGCCCATAACACTGGGCAAAATGATGTCTGGATGCCCCCTTTCAGGTTCTATCTTTCCTTAACTCTGCCACTCAAATGTTGAGCAAGAAATCCAATTACATTCTAGAGATTTAATTTTGATATTTTTTTAATAAAATACCGACTAAATGTGACACTCAGTTAAATGCAAGCACAGAGATTCAATTTACTTATTTTTTTTTTAAAAAATCACTTTTCAACTTTCTTCCAGATCCTACTGGATAAATACATATCTCAGAACTAGAATCAAGTACACAGTCATTAAAGACCAAAACCCACAGATGTCACAGGCTCCATGTGGCTGATGTCTTTAAGCAGACAGTCTGCTACAATCTGTACCAACTGACACTTCCAGGTGGTGGACAAAGGAAGCCCCAGGGAAGCCACATTGTTTCAATCTAGCTTCAGGGTAACATATATCACAGAAATCAACTTTTATTATTTTAAAAAAATTTCCCCTTAGGTCATCTAGGTGATTCTTAATTGCCTTCCTTCTTCTTAAATTTGTCCTGGGAAAAAGTGAGTAGTACATAACTTCTGTTATTTGGCGAGACTTGTATCTTTAAGTGAATGCTGATGATGAATGAAATTGCATCCCTATTAGGGATGACAACCAATCACAGGGGCAGGCTTGTATAGAGATTTCTTAAGGAAAGTATAATAGTTAGGACAAGCTTTATCATAGGCTAGTGATATATTCTTGTAAAAGAAAGCAATGAATCAATTCATCATTGTCAGAACAATATTTTTCTTAAAGCATTTTTGAAATATTTTGTTGCTACACCTGATTAACTTAAATGCAAAACAAAATAAGCAGATGGCAATGACATTTGCCATCCTATAGGGAGGAATGGTGTACCATGTGCCTTGCACCTAAAATTTTCGGAGCCTTTTAACTCTCAAATCTAGGTATAAAGCTCCCTCACACTCTGAGCTGGATGAGGCTCCCTGGCAGGAGGAAGAAAGGGAATCCTAGGCCAACCAATATCTTGTTGTTGTTCAGTTGCTCAGTCGCGTCCGACTCTTTGTGACCCCATGGACTGCAGCATGCCAGGCTTCCCTGTCCTTCGTTATCTCCCAGAGCTTGCTCAAAGTCATGTCCATTGAGTCAGTGATGCCATCCAACCACCTCGGCCTCTGTCGTCCCCTTCTCCTCCAGCCTACTTGCTCAAAATGACGATGTTTTGCTGGTGTTCCCCTGCTGACCTGTACTCTGGTTTTCACCCTATTTTTTTGTGTATTAGATTCTAATAGGTGGCGTAGTTCCTATAACTAGATTTGGTCTTCTGCCTAAATATCTAACTCTCTGCCTGGGTTTCTATACCATTCACCAAGCCTAGAATTCTGAATGATCACTGAGTCCTGGACAAACCTCGGCTCCATCCTAAATCCCAGTTCCTATTTCTGGCTGAGTAATGCTACTTAAGGCCAATTTGCTACTGCTTATATCTGTACTGTCTGTCAGAACCGAGTGGTAGACCTCGTTGGGTCTCATCTTATATTCTTATATCCCATATTCCTGTCCTGCCCTTCCAGTGATTAGTCAGATATGGTTTCCAGTTAACCTTGGTCTGACCCATTTAATACTCCAGTTAAGAATTGAGATAGGGGCTGGCCAAAAAGTTCGTTCAGATTTGTCCTTATAATCTTATGGAAAAATTTGAACAAAATTTTTGGTCAACCGAATAGTTTGTTGAAAGTGATAACTCCAAATGAGCAATCAGTCAAAATACAAGCACCTGTAGAAATAAGAAGTATAGTCACATATTAACTTGTTTCAGAAATCAAGTGGCATACTTCTGATATTGTCCACTATTACTTTTGTTATCTGTGTTGAAGGTTTGGGACTTCTATTTTCCCCTAGGTAATCTAGTAATGTCTTAATTCCTTTCTTTCTTTCTTTCTTTCTTTTTTTTTAATCAATAGGTATAGGATCAAGCCTGTGTTTGTTTATTAGTATTCTTCATCTCAAAACTGTTTCAAGCTTAAATATTCATTGGTTGTCTCTGAGTTTATTAATATAGAGTTTCATACTGATATTGACAACTTTTTAAATTTGAATATTGCTCTCCCATCAGATGAAGGAAAATTTGCTTAATAAGAATCCCCCTGTTGTAGACTGAATTATGTTCATCCAAATTTCATATGTTGAAGTTCTAACCTCCAATATCACAGAATGTGACTAATTTTGGAAATAAGGCCTCTAAAGAGGTAGTTAAGGTTAATGAGGTCATAAGGATGGGGCCCTAATCCAAATAAAATTGGTGTCCTTATAAGAAGAGGAAGAGACACCAGGGCTATGCACTCAGAGTAAAGGCCATGTAAGTACACAGTAAGAAGACTGACATTTGCAAGCAAAGGAGAGAAGCCTCAGGAGAATGAACCCTGCTGAGTCTTTGATCTTAAACTTCTACCCTCCAGAGCTATGAGAAAGTAAAAATCTGTTGTTTAAGTCACTCAGTTGGTGGGCTTACATTATGGCAGCACTAACACACTAACATACACCCTTTTAAGTCACAACCCGTGAGTTAAGAACAAAAAGAGGATGATCTTTGACACTTCGTAACTTATTCTTGATATTTGGTTGCTATTCTAGAAAATACACCATGGGCTTCTACTATTTGTGTTAAGAATAATATATTTTAACAATCATGATTTAGAAATTTATTTCTAATCAGAGGATAATTGTTTTACAGTGTTATGTTGCTTTCTGCCATACATCAACATGAATCAGGCCCCCCTCCTCTTGAACCTCCCTCCCACCTTCCACCCCAAACCACCCCTCTAGGTTGTCACAGAGCACTGGGTTGGCGCTCCCTGCATCATACAGCAAATTCCCACTGGCCATCTATTTTACATATAGTAATATATATGATTCAATGCAGAGGGTGGGATGAATTGAGAGAGTAACAATCATTTTTAACCAACAATTATATCTAGAATTTTTAGAAAGTTGATTAATAGTCAGGAAACCTGATTGTAATCTGTCTAGCCAATTAACAGGTCATGCAACCTTGTTCAGGTCTTTTAATCTTCTTGAACTTTGGTTTATTTAACTAGATGAAGGGATAACAAGTCTTGTCTTGATCACCGCAAAAAGCACTCTTAGAATCAAAAGTGAAAGAGCATGAAAGTATTTTGAAGTTGTGAAGCTCTATAAAAATGTAATGTCTTTGTTTTAGTAAAAGGCAAGGATTGCTTAACATTTTTTTTCTATTTATTTCTATTAGTTGGAGGCTAATTACTTTACAATATTGTAGTGGTTTTTGCCATACATTGACATGAATCAGCCATGGATTTATGTGTGTTTCCCATCCTGAACCCCTCTCCCATGTCCCTCCCCATCCCATCCCTCTGGGTCTTCCCAGTGCACCAGCCCTGAGCACTTGTCTCATGCATCCAACCTGGGCTGGTGATCTGTTTCACCCTTGATAGTATGCTTGTTTCAATGCTATCCTCTCAGAACATCCCACCCTCGCCTTCTCCCACAGAGTCCAAAAGTCTGTTCTGTACATCTGTGTCTCTTTTTCTGTTTTGCATATAGGGTTACCTTACCATCTATTTAAATTCCGTATATATGTGTTAGTATACTGTCTTGGTCTTTATCTTTCTGACTTACTTCACTCTGTATAATGGGCTCCAGTTTCATCCATCTCATTAGAACTGATTCAAATGAATTCTTTTTAATAGCTGAGTAATATTCCATTATGTATATGTACCATAGCTTCCTTATCCATTGGTCTGCTGATGGGCATCTAGGTTGCTTCCATGTCTTGGCTATTATAAACAGTGCTGCAATGAACATTGGGGTGCATGTGTCTCTTTCAGATCTGGTTTCCTCAGTGTGTATGCCCAGGAGTGGGATTGCTGGGTCATATGGCAGTTCTATTTCCAGTTTTTTAAAGGAATCTCCACACTGTTTGCTATAGTGGCAGTACTAGTTTGCATTGCCACTAGCAGTGTAAGAGGGTTCCCTTTTCTCCACACCCTCTCCAGCATTTATTGCTTGTAGACTTTTGGATAGCAGCCAT